>NW_019396150.1:40091-330540 GCF_000591075.1 Eurytemora carolleeae
TTTTTGCAAAAGTTTTAGTTTAAAGTATCTTAAAATTTTGTGTTAACAGTGAATTTAGACAAATCCTTAGTCTTTGTCATTGTCAGCTGTTACTTTTTAAATTTGTTTCCTTTTAATTTTGTATTTTCCAGGGGGGGGCAGGGCCCCCCCCTGGAACTCCCAGGGGGGGGGCAAGAGGACTACTGCCCCCCCCCTATGTACGCCACTGGTGGTTTAACATGATATTTTAGACAGGGCGTTCAAATTTATTTTTTATGGTTTCTATGGGTTTAATTATTTATATTTCATACAGGTTATACCAATTGTAGATTATTTACAGGGTGTCCCAGAATATATGATTTATATGAAGGAATTGAGTTTTTGTCACAAACTCTTATTTTCTTAAATATCTTTGCATTTCAATGTCAGAGACCATAGATATTTCAAACTATGAATTATTTTAGTTCAAATAATAATAGTTTGAAATATCAAAGATTAACACCGTCAGGTTGCAAAGATATAGCAATTTAAAAATGAGAATTTGTGGCTAAAACTCAGTTCCTTTAACGTTTTGTTGGTTCAAGGGGAGAATGATAACATATTTCAGACAAAGTTTTTCAATAATGAATTAAACATCTGATAATAATTTTTAATATTTTAGACGTTTTGCAAATACCTTCTGTTCCCCCCTTTTATATCCCAACTTTACAATAAGAAAAATTAATGATATCGATATTGTTGGGTAAACGAGCATTATCGAGATTCATGACTATCTTTTACAAAAAATACGTCACATAATTCAAAGCAAAACACTGTCAACATTAAAACGAGGATTCGGTTTTTTATTTTTAAATAGTTTTAGTTTTAGTTTTTTTTTAACACATTTCTTAAAGAAAGAAAATAGAACCATATCGGTTACAACATTGTTCTGGGTCGTCCTCTCTACCAACTTTACTCAAATTCAATTTCTTTGAAAAAAAAAATTAAATGTACAATTTATTTTGGATTTAGGAGCTTGAATTTTCAACTCGTTTAGTTTTCTATCCCTAATAAAACAATAAAAACAATTATATTACAAATAATTAGAACAAGGAACAAATAATTAGAACAAGGATAATGGGAGCAACTAAATTAACCAACTTAATTGTTGAGAGAAAAAGTTTTAACACTAGGTTTGAACTCTACTGCAAGGACAATTTAAGCATTTAGGTTTTATTTTCAACATAAAACAGCATGTGGCAGCATAGTAAATGCAATGAACATCATGGGTTTAGAACTAAAATAGTATTGAACCATTTACAGTCGTCGTCGCATATATCAACACAGTGAAGACGACTTTCGATTTAAATTTTTTATGTATATCAACCTGTTAAACAGCATGGATACACATAAACAGAGAAGTCAAGAGACGCTGTCAATTACAAAGCTTCTCTTTGATTTCTTGTAAACTTGTAAAAGCTTGTTAACACTACAAACTTAAATAAAAAGTCGTCTTCATTGTTTTGATAAAAACGCCTACCACTGTATGAACATATTTCAATTAAATCTTTTTTTTCTGATCTGAAGAGTAATATTAAATCTTTATTTCTCTACACTATATCCTTGCCACCTGATGTCATAGACCTCTGATATTTAAAACTATAAATTATGTCAGATAAAATAGTCTAAGCATATATTAATAACAATACAGATAGAACATCAAATGTCGTCTTTTCAAGACTTAAGGATTTTCTTGTTCACGATAACCCTGAGGCAGAAGCCCAAAGGAGTTACTCGCAGGGAGCGTTTAATTATACGACAGAGAGAGAGCATGCCCGTAACTTCCATTAGCCTCTGCCTTAGGATTATTGTGAAGAAAAAACCCCTAAATATTGGAAATTCGACATAAAGTGTTCTATCTGTATTGTAATCAATCTATGAGCCTAAGTTTGAAGTTCATTTGTTTATCGCTTTCATGATTCGAATTTCGAAAGGTAATAAAAACATCAAATAAAAGATTAGTACAAAAAAGATGTTATGAATTATTAATGTATTGCAGTCAGGCTGACAAGCATTTAAATGTTTATAATTTCGTTTTGAATTTTTAATTACGCTAATCTTTAAATGAACTAAATTGTAGATACAACACAATTTCTTGAAAAATGTTAATAACACACCATATGTTTTCTATTTCTTTCTTATAAAAAATTATCTTTTTTGGATCCATTTTAAATTCTTTTTTAACAAATACATTTGCCTTTTATGTAACCAACTATTTTAAAGTTTGTGTGATTCCTGTTCAGAGTATTTTGAGAAAACTGTCAAATTTTTTTAATCAGATTTATCAAACTCAATTGAGTCAGCAAGTTCTTGAAAATAAACTTTCCAACCCTACAGACATTTTTCCTAAAGATTGTGAGTTTTTTTGCCACAAATTCAAATTTTACCATCTTTATCTCAGTGCAGTCTTATGGTGTATAACCTGAGATATTTTAAACTTTTACAGAATTAGAAAATCAGAATTTGTGGCAGGCACTCAATTCCTTGGTCAAATTTATGTTGATCACACTTTTGTGTATACATCGTATACAATTGATATTTTTTAGAGTTAAGCTTTATTAATCATTGCCTCCCGATATGTGTTAAAATTTTACAAAAATTTTACAAAAGGGACCGTTTAGGAAAAGAATTGAATTGTCACAAACTCTTCGACTTAAATCTTGAAACATTGAATATAATTTTTAGTGGATCCAACCATATTTGAGCCGCGTCTCAAATTTAAGCCGTGGCTCAAATTCTTTAAATTCGGCATCAGGTTGCAAATATAAAAGGATTAGAAAGTTTGAGCTCGAGGTAAAGACTCAATTCCTTTTAAGTGATCATGTATTTAGAAATTTAACATTCCAGATTTTAAAACCTTTGACCATGGAAAAATGATGCAGATATCCATATTTTTCTATCTGAAGTTTAGCCTTGAAAGTAACTTGTGGTTTTCTGAAGAAGTAATAAGAAAGTAAATTGACAAAATCTGTCTATTCTCAAGATAAAGGCAAAGATACCTTTCTTATGAATTCGACGGTTCCTTTCAAGTTGTTTCGAAAATACAAGAACAGATATTTGCTCGAAAATACAAGAACAGATATTTGCTCGAAAATACAAGAACAGATATTTGCTCGAAAATACAACGACAGATATTTGCTCGAAAATACAAGAACAGATATTTGCTCGAAAACACAAGAACAGATATTTGCTCGAAAATACAAGAACAGATATTTCCTCGAAAATACAAGAACAGATATTTCCTCGAAAATACAAGAACAGATATTTCTTCGAAAATACAAGAACAGATATTTGCTCGAAAATACAAGAACAGATATTTGCTCGAAAATACAAGAACAGATATTTGCTCGAAAATACAAGAACAGATATATCCTCGAAAATACAAGAACAGATATTTGCTCGAAAATACAAGAACAGATATTTGCTCGAAAAAATTAAATTCCCAGATTTGCCCTTTCCTAAATCCTAAATCGGTTAATCGGATAATTTTCTATAATTTTCTCAACCTTGGGGATTTAAACATTTCCGGGTTCTAGCTCGGTGGTTCAATCAGGAGACATTTTATAGTATTCAGAAGACATTTTATAGCATTCAAAAGACATTTCAAAGTATTCAGAGACATTTAGTGGTATATTCAGGTGACATTTTATAGTATTCAAAAGACATTTTTTAGTAATCAGGAGACATTTTATAGTATTCAGAAGACACTTTTCAGTAATCAGGAGACATTTTATAGTATTCAGAAGACATTTTTAGTTATCAGGAGACATTTTATAGTATTCAGAAGACATGTTTTAGTAATCAGGAGACATTTTATAGTATTCAGAAGACTTTTTTTAGTAATCAGGAGACATTTTATAGCATTCAGACGACATGTTTTAGTAATCAGGAGACATTTTACAGTATTCAGAAGACACTTTTTAGTAATCAGGAGACATTTTACAGCATTCAGAAAATATTTTTTTGTAATCAGAGAGTTGTATATTCAGGGGACATTTTATAGTATTCAGGACACATTTTATAGCATTAAGATTTCAGAAGACATTTTATAGTATTTAGAGGACATTTTATATTACTAAGGGGACATTTTATATTATTCAGGGGACAATTTTTATTATTTTCGGGACATTTATAGTATTTTGGGGACGCTTCATTCATTTCATATGACATTTTACATAATTTCTCGTTCTAGATTTAAACATTTTTCACAAAAATTCTTTTTATTAAAGCCATATTTTAATTTTTCTTGTCATTTTGTGTAAAATGTAGTGACGTGACGTGGGTATAAAAGTCTATTTTCTAGAAAAACGAATTAAGTGATAAGAAAAATCTATAATTTGATTCTCCTGACTTCTCTTTCCTCTTCAACCTAAATCTGAAAAATCTATTTTCACAAGAATGTTTTCAATTTGTCTCAAAGCTTCCAGGATTTTATACAAATACCTGCATTTAAATCGTCTGTTGGATTAGGTTGTGCATTTGTTTTTTAATTTTCAATTTAGGATATTCTGTTCAATCCTTCACTCCTTGGAGAGTTTCACAATGAGAAGATAAAATTGTTACAAATGAAACCATTGTCTATTGTTAATACCGTCTGTAGTTCCATATTGTAGGAGTATATAAACATTAAGGGCATACTGTGTAAAGAGATAACAACAGAACTTGGTTTTTTGAAACACACAAATTAACTGTAATATTTTGGCGCACAAGAGATTTTTTATCTCTTGATATGCGATATATAAACATATATACATACTCCTATGCTATAGAGCGGTCTGCAATTAAACTGATTATGCTCTACACAAAGATCAAAGTTTAATGAGATCTTCATGAAAAAGATCAAGCTTCAGCCACAGCAGTTGTTATTTATCTTTCATGCTCATGGTTTTAGTTCTAGTTCTAGTTCTAGTTCTAGTTTTAGTTTTAGTTCTAGTTCTAGTTCTAGTTCTAGTTCTAGTTCTAGTTCTATAGTTCTAGTTCTAGTTCTAGTTCTAGTTCTAGTTCTAGTTCTAGTTCTAGCTAGTTCTAGTTCTAGTTCTAGTTCTAGTTCTAGTTCTAGTTCTAGTTCTAGTTCTAGTCCTAGTTCTAGTACTAGTTCTATAGTTCTAGTTCTAGTTCTAGTTCTAGTTCTATAGTTCTAGTTCTAGTTCTAGTTCTAGTCCTAGTTCTAGTTCTAGTCCTAGTTCTAGTTCTAGTTCTAGTTCTAGTTCCAGTTCTAGTTCTCGTTCTATGTCTGTACAGGGTGAGTTAAAAAAGTGTGATGAGCGGCGCTTGGTTCAAAATTGTACATTTTTTTGTGCAACTCTCCTGTATGGTGTTTTTTCAATATTTTTAGAATTTTTCTATTTTTTTAGTTACTCCTATTGCCCAAAAAAATCTGCGAACCTTTTTTCTCAAAATCAAATGATTAGAAAAGTAAAAATTAGCAATTTTCAGTTCTGGTCTTATTTTTAAGGAAAAGTTGTTTCTCAGTGGCTCTTCAGGTTTCAGCTGAACAGCGAATATTAATAACTTTAGAATATACTAAAAAGAAAGAAATTAGAGAATTAAAAGAATTTTTCCATAAAAATTAGAACAGAACTGAAAATTGCGAATATTCTTATTATAATTTTGCAGATTTTCTGTGCTTTTGTGATTCTATCTTTATAAAATTTTAGAATTTGATAGAAATAATATATATACACATTTTTGCTTTTCTAAACTTTTGATTTTGAGAGAAAAAGGTTCGCGTAATTTTTTTGGCCAAAGTAACAAAAAAAAATATATCCAAAAAATGTCGAAAAACCACCATACAGGAGAGTTAAACAAAGGTACAATTTTGCATTAGGCGCCGCTAATCACACTTTTTTTTGACTCCCCCTGTATATATATATATGTATATATTTAAGAATACAAATATGCAACATATAAAAATTCCTTGTCTAAAATATGCAGAAATAATATGGATTAAAGATTATGGAATATGGATACCTTTTATTGCCTGAAGACATACAGATCTACTGGCTCATAAGGCCCCGTCATGATGTGAGGCCTAGCCAGGCCTATTCTATCAGTTTTCTGTCAAAATATTCAGGATTTTCACTTTCTTCTTTTCGATCATTAAAACTAGATTCAACTTCTGGACAAAAACCACAGAGTAGATATATAGAGAGAAAAATTTACTCCCAAAAAGTGTAAAACCGACATTTTGTTGTTTCGTCGCCATATTCCGTACATGTCCCAGTTACACGCGGTCCGGTACACTTTAAAGGAATATTCAGATGTTATGAATTTTGTTGTTTCTCTATAAAAAGTGACTTGAGAATTCCGAGTTCAATACGTTTAAAGATATTTTCTTTTTTGTTACTCAGATAAAAGGTAACATGATGAATACAACATGCCACTCTTTAAATAAAGGGCCATTTAACATTATATATTCATACAGTCTCTTTAACATTACATCTTTATACAGTCCCTTTAACATTACATCTACATACAGACCATTTAACATTACATGTACATACAGTCCCTTTAACATTACATCTATATACAGTCCCTTTAACATTACATATACATACAGTCCCTTTAACATTACATGTACATAAAGTCCCTTTAACATTACATATACATACAGTCCCTTTAACATTACATATACACACAGTCCCTTGAAGTGAAAAGTTAGTAGTTAGGGAGTAAAATATGTTGGTGAGATTTCACCCTGTTACAATTTCCTGGTTAAATCTTTGTAATAAATCTTATGCCAGGCAATCTGAAATCTTGATCATTTTCCATGCTTCTTAAATATATTCACGACCTAGAAATCTTTAATGTTTTCTATCGAAAGTTTGTGGGTTCTTTCTCATATCTGCTTTTTATCGCTCTAAGTATTACAAGTTTGTCTAAGTTCGGAAATTATTTTGAAAGTTTTACACTAAGAGAGAGAAAAATGGTGGGAGTGGGTCATTTTGTCACAGAAAAAGATAAAAAAACTTTATGATATATCAGATGATTTGCGTTATTTTTAAATTCTAACACTGTCAAAATGAATGTTTTCTGATTTTCTAGATATTATTTCAAACCATGAAATCTGTTAGATTAAATTATCTAAACTTGAAATATGAAAGGTTTACACCATCAGGCTTCAAAGATATAGGGGTTTGAAAATTTGAGTTTGTGGCAAAGTCAGTTTGATATATATATACTTTCGTTTTTGTTACTACATATACTTTAGTGCACAACAAACTTTATTCACACTGTAATTTTATTAAAAACAAAATTTTAGCTTTTTAACAAAAAACCGACAATTTTCTTATAAAATAGGAATAAACATCATTTACAATTAAAGTTGACAATAATACCATACTAATTTTTGATCGCAAAAAAACTATTCCTAGATTAGGCTAATTGATAAAGATTTAAAGGCTAAATTTTAACAATATTTGCCTGGAGCGATTATTGAAAATGCTTTATTAACCAGTCAAAAAAAGGGCGTTTACTTATTAATCTTGTCATATTCTGTCAGAAAATAGTTTCAAGGTCGTTCCATGTTTAATAAATTTATTTTACTTTAAGGGGTTTAACTGTTGCATGGTATGTATGTATATGTATGTATGTATGGGTGTATGTATAGATGTATGTATGTATACATGTATGTATGTATGTATATGTATAAGTATACAAATTTTTACCTCATTGTTTCATTCAAAGTTTTGCCAGGGGATATTTTTAATGTTTTAGCTGGAAGCATATTATTCTTAACCTTCCTTATAAACTACCCCTCTATCCTTCTAATACTTCATTCACCCTTCAAACATAATGAATAGGATGAATAATATAGACAATAAATGTTTGAAAAGAAAAAAAATTGAAAGTCCAATGAATCAACTTAAAGGGACTGTGTAGACATTATTTCAAGTGAGAGTCCCTTTGAAGAGAGACATTACCGATTCACAAATATCAACCTGTACATCTGTACAACCTGTACATCTGTACATCTGTACAACCTGTACATCTGTACATCTGTACAACCTGTACATCTGTACATCTGTACAACCTGTACACTGTACACCTTTGTCTAAACAAAATCGATGAAACCGCTTTATCCTAAATGGAGGGTCACAGGAAAATACGTCTACACAAGAATGTTATGCAAGGAAAGTTAATTGCAGTTGCGTATACTCTGCGTACATATTGAAACCAGTTCTCTCTGGGCGGAATAAACAAGAATAGATTCCTCAGTGTTCGTTTAGTATCCGAAGAGGTTAAAAGCATTGAATTATGATAATTTTGAAAATTCACATAATAGTTTCTATTGACCAGAATATGTCATTGATTATTTATGTGAAAGATGGATCCCATGTCAGGCTTCGACATCCGTCTTGTTTTTACATTACCGCCCAGAGACAGTACACTGCAGTACAAAAGATGTGTACACTTCTGAAATAACTTTCCTTGCATTATATCCTTGCGTCTACAGTCCCTTTACGAGGGAATGAACTTCACGAAAAAAATGTTTTAACTTCTTTATTTATTTTGGAATTATTTAAACCAAACTAAATATTCTTTTTAAATTCTGATTTGTTCTGCGTTCTTTAAAAGGTTATTAACGAATTAATGAGTAATATGTTTTATTTATAAATTATGCCAAGTAAGTACTTGGCTGCGCGTGCGCCTAAAGTAAGACTAATTGTTTAAAAGATTGAGGCGTGTTCTCCGCCCCCCCCCCATTGCCCCACTCTTTAAATTCTCCCCCCTCCCTCACCTACTTTTTATATTCACCTGGCTATGCCAGGGTTCTGACATCTGATGGACTAATAAAGAATACATCAACCTTTCATCCATCCATTCACTGTATCCTTCATCCTGTATCCTGTATTTTGTATTCTGTGTTTATGTATCCTGTATCCTGCATCCTGTATCTAGCCTGTATTCTGTATTCCGTATTCTGTGAATATGTATCCTGTATCCTATATCCTGTATCTATCCAGTATCCTGTATCCTGTATTCTGTATGCTGTACCCTGTATCCTGCATCCTGCATCGTGTATCATGTATTCAGGTTTCTAAAGTCTGTATCCTGTATTCTGTATCCTCTATCCTTTATCCTTTATCCTGTATCCTGTATCCTGTATCCTGTATATATATGCACATACAAAAATATGTATGTAGTGAATGCCTTACTCCAACAAGTTTCGTTAAAGGGAGTGTTCGCGAAAAATGAATGGGGGTATAGGCTTACGGCGAAAAATAAGCGCTTTTGATCGCTACTAATCTTACTTCTATTGTACGTAATTAAGCTAAATGTCAATGATAAGACCGATAAAACTTTTACGTAGTTAAATGTTATAACGTATAATATATACAGATATGTTTAGGTATACAATACGCTACGATATTTATTATATAAACATAGTAAAGTTTATAAGAGAAACTATTCAAAACAAACACAAACTAACCTTTCAGCCTTTCTCACTTTCCAGTTCATTATAGTAATTTCAATTATCTCCAATTCTATATTTCTAATTTAAATATTCATTTAATTCAATTTTCATTATTTAATTATCTAAAATATTGTACATTTAATTCTTCTATTGCATTTCCTTATAATTATTTCAGACATTTACATTTTTTAACTTTACTTTCCCACGTTGTAATCCATTTTTTCCTTTTCTCTTCTCACTTTCTCATATTTTCATCAGCTATTTTTCTCCTAATCCGATACAATTTTCCCCAGTTTCTTTATTTTCTCAACTTTTCATTAACCATGCAGCATTATTTCACTCTCATGAATATTTTATATTTTTATTAAACTACAAAGCTTGAGATATCACAATACTATACAGTTTGGACCCGCCTAACCAGGCATACTTTCCATAGTTTCTTCACATTCATATTTCCTCCCCCTGCCCTACCCCTATGCAAGTATACATTGCAAAACTAATTATTGTGGATGTAAGTGTGGGAACCATGTTTATTTATGAGTTTACTTTTAGTGAAACTTTAGCAGATGATACAGTCATATAGATACATTTGGAACTTATAAAAATGTAATTCCAAATTATGCTGGGGATATCTAACAAATCCTAACATTTTGCTCGAAATTTTGAACAAAATATTCATAATTTGGAACAAAAGGTCATAATTTCTAACAATCTATTCATAATTTTAAACAAAATGTTCATAATTTCGAAAAAAAATATTCATAATTTCGAACATAATATTCATAATTTTGAAAAAAATGTTCATAATTTCGAACAAAATATTTCAAATTTCGAACAAAATCTCCATAATTTCGAACAAAATATTCATCGAATATCGAACAAGATGTTCATAATTTTGAACCTAATATTCATAATTTCGCACAAAATATTCATAATTTCATATTCATATTTTGAACAAAATATTCATAATTTTTAACAAAATATTCATAATATCGAACAAGATATTCACAATTTCGAACAAAATATTCATAATTTCGAACAAAATATTCATAATTTCGAACAAAATATTTATAATTTGAACAAAATGCTCATAATTTGAACAAAATATTCATCATTTTGAACAAAATGTTCATAATTTTGAGCAAAATATTCATAATTTGAACAAAATATTCATAATATGGAACATGATATTCATAATTTCGAACAAAATATTCACCATTTTGAACAAAATGTTCATAATTTCGAGCAAAATATTCACAATTTTGAGCAAAATATTCATAATTTTGAACAAAATATTTATAATTTGAACAAAATATTCATAATTTGAACAAAATATTCATAATTTAAACAAAATATTCTATAATTTTGAACAAAATGTTCATAATTTCGAGCAAAATGTAAGATTTCTTCTTACTTACACAATCATACATTTTCTCTTCTTGTTCATTTTTTATTGTACATTTTTTAAACTATTTAAATATGAATTTAACATTTCTTACAATTATTCTTCATCTACTTTCATTTCCTGTCGGACCCCCCACAGTGTTTTGAGGGTAAAAAATGGTTACGTGTGGGTATGGTTTAGATAAGGATGGTGGGGGTGGGGGAGGAGAAATTTGATCTTTAACTTTTTGTTAGACAATTTTTTCAAATGATCGAGTTATTAGAAAGATCAAATTCCCTTTTTATTATAACACTGAGTAGGTTCGTTTAAAATTTTAAAGGTTATCTCTTTGTAATCTATAAATTTATATTTTTAAACTGTATATACTCCTAGTTTAGTTGGTTAAATTCCTCTCTCTCTCTCTCTATTCTTTATGCTTCTCTCTTCTCTCTCTTTAGAAAGTAAAATAGTTAAAGGAAGGTTTAAGAAGATTTTTTTTAATCAAATTTAATTTTTCATTTTTACTTGAATTATAATGTCGGAGATCGAATTAAAGTTTGAAATGAATTAATATCTTTGATTAATATCTTTAAGTAGTAACTTAATAGAGATTTTTATTACTATCATGAGTTTAAATCTGCTATAGGAGCTGCAGTTAAAGTTCAACTAGTGATCAAACATCAGTCTTTTCAATCATACCCGGAGCTGAGTGTAAACACAACCTTGATGTTTGAACCTTATCTTCATATTACAAAAACATTGTTTCAAATTAAATGTTTTATATAAGATACTTTTTCTAATTAGTAGGAAGGGGAAGGTTACGTATATATATATAGTTTAATGTAAACCTATTGTTCACAACAATATTACAACTTTTTCCCACCTGAACGCACGTAAACCAAGTTTTAAATACATTTATTATAATGATCACCAATGTTTCGATTTACAACAGATTTCGTAATTTCAGAGAAAAAGGAAATTCATCATTGATTTCCAACATTGTTTTTCTGTTAAAAGTGTGAATGTTTTCTACGTGAAAATGGATAAAAGAAGTGGTGAGAATGATGATTTTAGTGATTTTAAACTATTTAGCTTTGATTTACCAAGGTTTCTTTTCCCAGGCCAGTCATTGAGTTCACAATGCATTCTATTCTATTTTACTATCATTGGGTTGTCTCTGTAGATAGCGGAAATATTTTTTAGAAAATTAGAAACCTCATTTTTTCTTGCGAACGTTCTCTGTTGTTCTTAATAATTCTATTGTCAACGGATTATAACCCTCTAAGCTCGAAGGGTTTGTGATTCTTGAAGGATATTAAGGGGTCTAAAATGTGTTTATCTCCTCAATAGATCTGCAATGTCTAATCCTTCCTCGATTACAGAAATTGACCCCCCAGAACTTAGGTGGGTTTTTTTTTCATACTCTGAGGCCAATAAACAGTCAAAACCCTAACAAAGTGTCCTAATGGTTGACACAGCTCATCGGTTTACTGATCTGTAATAATTCTTTATACTTTTTATATTTCAGAATCCCGGGGTTTGCAGCGCAGTATATCATTACAGGAGAGAGGTAGAGACGGGTTGGGTCACCTATTCCAAGATACCACAAGGTTTAAGTTGGGTCGGAGAAGATCATCTCTTATTCATCTTGTTCCCTCCCTGGCCCCCCTCCCCGGCACCCCAACCCTTCATCGTCCCCGGATACCCCCACCTCCCCCTCCGGTCATAGAACCAAACCTATCTCCGTTCTCTCCCTTAGAGCTAGACAGGATTAACACCATGATCAAGAGAACGGAGCAGGACGAGTTTAAGCCGACTGATACGGAGCAGGACGATTTTTCAGAGTTTAGTGAAGACGAGTTTGATCCTGTAGGTCTAGACTACGAGAATATTCCTCTAGGTACCAGTTTTATCTGATATTAATATCAAGGGTTCAATATGCTCTTTCATCCCATGTGAAATCTAGAAGCGAGCAACAAGTTTTCAATGTCAAAGTTTAATCAATCTGATCATAACATATCCTTAATCCTAACCACCAATATTTAATCTGATCATATCATATCCTTAATCCTAACCACCAATATTTAATCTGATCATAACATATCCTTAATCCTAACCACCAATATTTAATCTGATCATATCATATCCTTAATCCTAACCACCAATATTTAATCTTATCATATTATATCCTTAATCCTAACCACCAATATTTAATCTGATCATATCATATCCTTAATCCTAACCACCAATATTTAATCTGATCATATCATATCCTTAATCCTAACCACCAATATTTAATCAACCCAATAGAATTGAGCGTGACTGATTTAGACCTAAAACCTTGAACCCAAAATTGTATTTTACTTAAAAATTTTATAACCGTCGTGGTACATCTTAATATTCCCGGTTTTCTGTATATGGCTTGAGGATTAAGCTCCGTGTTTGGATGAAGTATGCTGGGTTTAAGAATAGATTACATGGAGTAAGGTGTCAACACGTCCAGGGATGAGGGATGAGGGAGGATCCCAAAACAGTAATCAAAATAGCAAATTTTCTTTCAGAGCGACCAGCCCCTGACGGAGCTGAAGCAGGACCGGAGTATGATATCCCAGAGCTGAATGAGTCTGCGGAGGATATAAAGTTTGAACTCAACCTCTCCATTGATTCATGCGAGAGTAGGCTTTTGGACATTTCGGAGGATTCTTTAAACATTCCTAAACTTAGTGATACATCCTTTGACCGGGATAGTATAGTAGAGGAGTCTAGTCAGGTTATCTCAGGGTCTGTGATACATAAGGAGGGAGAGAAAACCATTATTAGGAGTCCAGGAATGGTTGAATCGAACACTGGTTTAGAGAACCGGGTTTATATCAGTTCCTCCTCCTGGATAAATATAGAGTCGGGTTCTCAGGGTTCTAATTTTGTCTCCAGTACGGAGATGGGAGGAGATGTTGGAGAAGAATGCACGCTTGAACCTGTCAAACCTCCAAGGTTGAAGAAAATCGCGAGACAACAGTCTAAACAAGAACTACTCAGAGCCAAAGGTTTCGGATTGAACTTGAACAAATCCGAAGATGAGACTGCAGCTGAAAAACCTGACATGAGTAGGTCCAGGGTTCGACCTGAGATAAGTTCTCCAGTCCTCATAAACTCTACCATGAACCCTGATGATCTGGAGAACCACAAATGTATCCCACTCTCAATCCTTGGAGACATATCTCATATTACCGAGTCAGTTTACAGATCAAGTTTCTCCGAGTCAGAGGGGAGTTTCTACACCCTGGAGTCAATTCTTGACGAGACCTACAGATCCACAGGTTCAGATATATACAATGAGCATATATACGAGGAGATTCAGGATAATAAGTTAAGAATTCGTCCTCTCCCACCCATTCCGGAGGGTTCAGCTGGATCCGGATCCATATTTACCGGAGCAACAAAATCAGAAATCCTTCATTTTCTCAATGACGCCAAACTCCGGTTGGGCGGAGGAAATGGCTCCGGCGAGGTTGATTCCTCCGCCGAAGAACACTACACGGCGGACGGAGTGTTTCTCGGAGTAAGGAATAACAAGCATAGAATCAGCGCCATTAGTAACATCAGTGACTCCAGTAACAGTAGCAATGATAGCAGTGGAGACGGGAGTGTGCAGTGGCGTGGGCCACTGGAGAAAATTGCTGGAAGAGTAGATATTGAGAGAAATGATTCCGGGGTTGGATCCGACTCCGGGATTAGTAACTCCAAGATCTCCACCTCGGAGATAGGTTCCGTGTGCTGCAGGGACTGTGAGTTCGTCCTGGTTGATGAGGAGAACCTCTGCTCCAAGTGCAGTAAACGAAGGACGGAGAGAAAAGAGATCATAAACGAGATTGTCGAGACGGAGATAAAATATGGAAACGATCTTAGAATTATTGTTGACGAGTTTTATCGTCCAATGCTAGGCACGGTTCATTACTCTCTTATTCATACTTGAGAACCCTCTTTTGAACCTTGTCAAATCTTGTCAAAACCTTGCCTCACCTCAACCATGTCTGATTTAATCCTTGTGCGCCGAATCAACCCCGTTATTATTTCTAGGTCAAAACTTGATTATTCGTTTTAATTTCTAACTTCATAAATCTAAATATATCTGGCCGGAAGAAGGACGTTATTCTTCAAATATATCCGGGGGTTGAAAGATTACGTATTTGGCTGTGGATCCATATATATCTTCCAGGTTAATTAGAAGGATATATATGAACTCCTGCAAATGTATGGTTTGCCCGGAGCTCAGGGTTTCGCCATGAACCCTGAGGGTAGTTTAAGATCCAACCCTGACAAACCAAACCAATTCTCTATTATGGAATCTGTCCTGAATCAACTTCAAACTTAGGTCTCGATCAATATTTACTTTAAAAATTTCCAAATACTTGAAATTGTTCACACACACACCCTAAATAATATTTATAGATACTTATCCTTGCACCCCACCCCCACCCCTCCATCCCACACCCTCTCCCTGTCCCCCGGGTATCCTTGAGTAATGAACCTGTATATATAGTTGCTGGATTACTAACTGCTGATCAGCTGAGTAATATATTCCTGAACGTAAACCAACTAATCTCCGTCAACTCCTCCTTCTCCGCCCTGCTCAAGGAGGCCGTGGACCTCGCTCAGGTGGCGGAGGACGAGGATCTCTGCTCAGTAGATATTGGTTCGATCTTCCTCGACTCTCTGAGCATGCTCCGGGCTTTCGAAGCATATTGTACACGACAGGTAGAATAAAACTCATTATATTCATCCTGTACTTTTATGAAATGTTTTAAACTTCAGTTCCCTTTTCCTTCCTTCGCTCATTTCATCTCTTGTTTTCATATGTCTCCTCTTTTCTTTTTTTAAAACCATTTCCCCGTCATTCTCCTCCTTCCCCCCTTTCCCCTCCTTCCCATCCTCCCCCCTTCCCATCCTCCCACCTCCCCCTCCGGTCATAGAACCAAACCTAAGGGGGGGGGGGGGGAGGGCAACCAATTTGAGTTTGATAAAACTGAAAAATTCCTTTTCTTTTCAAGGCCTTTTTTTCTTCCCTAAATTATGTAAGTATGTTTATATTTTAAATTCATGTATTTCATATTTTTCTCATTATTACCATTATCATATATCATCATAATTGTTTTGAGTATTAGATAGGCCTTTTATTATCTTATATGGATATCCCTTCCATAATTCCTATTTATTATGGATATCCCTTGCAAAATTCCTGTTTATTATGGAAATCTCTTCAATAATTCCTATTTGTTATGTATATCCCTTTCTTAATTCCTGTTTATTATGGATATTCCTTTCTTAATTCCTCTTTATTATGGATATCCCTTTCTTAATTCCTTTTATTATGGATATCCCTCGCAAAATTTTTATTTATTATGGATATCTCTTTCTTAATAATTCCGATTTGTCTTTCTGTAGTATAGAAATGTGGAAACCACTTTTATAGAGAAACCACAATAAAAATAATCAGTTTTCAAAAGGATGAAAATTGATATCTAATTCATACTTGATCAGAAAAAGCTTGTAAAGGTACCGTTGTGAATTTGGCTTAGGAGGATCACTTGAAATTACAATCTTTTTGATATTTCCTTCCTGAATTGCATATTTCCTCCCCAATTCCATGACGCCATCTTGCTCTTCCTAGTTTTCCTGCGCCCCTACCTTTATTTTAATAATATTTCCTCTGCCCCGCGAGAAAATGAAATATCCTGCTAAAGTTCAGCAAAAGAGGAAATTATCGGTGTATAAGCAAGGTTAGAGAAGTACTAGCTCTATAGGATACAGGATTACACAATCCAGAGAATTATAATATCTTCGAACCCTCATTTCCTTTACTATAGTTCACTGAACACTGAACACCCCCTCCCCCATATTAACTATCTTTTATGTACATATACACCCCCTTCCTACACTTTCTACCCCTAGATACACCTGTATCTTCATTGGTGTTTCTACTTTCTATATTCATTTCCTTTCATACCTGGCCTTTAATTTTGTACCCGGCCTTTCCTTTTATACCTGGCTAAAGTTTTGTACCCGGCATTTCCTTTCATAACGGGCCTTTAATTTTGTACCCGGCATTTCCTTTCATACATGGCCTTTAATTTTGTACCCGGCCTTTCATTTCATACCCGGCCTTCTATTTCCTTCCGGCCTTTCCTTTCATGCCCGGCCTTTCCTTTCATGCCCGGCCTTTTATTTCATACTCAGCCTTTCATTTCATACCCGGTTTTTTATTTCATACCCGGTTTCTTTATTCCCCTTTTGTGTTTTTTTATTTTATTTTTTACTTCCTTTCCATTTTGTTAAATCCACCGTTAAGTTCCTGATTTTTTTATGTTTCAAACTCTAAATATTTTGAAAGGGAAATCTAAAAAAAGAAAAGGACAAATTTGTTAATTTTCATTCAGCTAGTTGCTTACCTTCTTCCCAATTTTCTTAATTCCTTTCGTAATCGTCTTATTTTTTATCATATCTCTCTTTCTTCTTCCTTTCTCTCCCTTTCATGATTAAATACCTTACTTCCTGTTTCCCCTGTTAATCAGATATCTTTGTTCCCTATATTCTTTAACATAAAAAGGTCCATGTCCAGAAATTGTCTCTATAAAAAGGTCCATGTCCAGAAATTGTCTCTATAATTGTCCCTGTAAAAAGGTCCATGTCCAGAAATTGTCTCTGTAAAAAGGTCCATGCTCAGATATTGTTTCTGTAAAAAGGTCTATGTCCAGATATTGTCTCCCCGGAATATTTTCTGTTCGGAAATTGTTTCTATAAAAAGGTCCATGTCCAGTAATTGTCTCCCTGGAATATTTCCTGTTCGTAAATTGTCTCTGTAAAAAGGTCCATGTCCAGTAATTGTCTCCCCGGAATATTTTCTGTTCGGAAATAGCCTTATAGATTTTTATTGTCGCTAAAACGCTTGTCAACCAACTACCGCCCCCCGGGGCCCCCACCCCTTCCCTCCAACTCAGAAACACTTGTCAGAAAGATAGATATTCATCAAATGAGAAGTATTCTAATAAAATCCTCATGATAAATCAACAGCTTCCTGTCTCCACTCATTAAACCCTCAATAAAACAATTTTTACAAAATATTTCAAAAATCCGAGAATTTTCAGATTTACAAATGTTTGCCTTCACTTCACTCAAATGATATTAGAATTTTGTTGAGTCTTTGCAACAAACTCAAATGTTCTGATCCATATAAGTTTAAAACCTGATGGTGTAAACCGTTGCAATTCAAACTTGATCGTACAGAGTTCATGGTTTGAAATATCTAAGGTTGTCGTTAGAAAATCATTGTTTACTACAATTGAAAAAAATATCCGTGTTATTTCCCATTCTAAACGATGCTTTTTAGCTTCTTGTATTTCATTTTAGAGGCTAAAAGGTACTTTTGCAAATAATTTACGACATTTTTTAATGAAGAAATACTTGAAAATAAGAGTTGCCACCGGCTCTGTGTATAGTAAACAATCCAGCCACGTTCATAAAATACATATTTTTTATTTACCCGGGATATAAACTGAAATCTTTATTTACCCGGGATATAAACTGTAATCTTTATTTTCCCGGGATATAAAACTGTAAATCAGGTTCCCTACCACTACAGAAATCTTTATATACATTATTTTGATTTCGTGCCTGGATTGTGGGAAAACAAGGGAAGAACAAAATATAAATATATTTTTTCCACATACTCTCACGGTATTAGTCTAACTAATCTAAAACAGAGATTTTAAATATAATTTTTTTTTACAATAATAGTATAAACTTCCTAAAGAAAGGTAAGGGGGGGGGGCATAATTCTTTTCTAATATGAAAATCATATCAAAGATATGTTTTATGATGATTAATAAAACAACATTTTTTGTTTTGAAAACTTTCACAAAATTTTGATAAAACTGCAACATTTAAAATTCCTCCAGGTTCTGGTTTCTGCACGCATGCACATAATGAAAAGACTCCTAGTGAATGCACGCAAAAAGCGCGCGTTTTAATTCGCATAATGGGACTTTGATAAAAACCTAATTTAAAAATGAAAAGAAGTTTCTCATATCATTCTGCATGAAGCGATGAATAAAAGACTAATCAATGTTTAAACAATTTCTGAGAAATAATTTTTCTGAATTTTTGTCAATTAATATTTTCATATTTGCTTTGTAAGTAGCTTCCTAAATGACGGTCTTACGTTTTTCATAGACCATGCTCTTTAATCTATATCTCACCAATATTATAGGCAGACTCCTTAATCCTGCTTTTTAATCTATATCTCTCCAATATTATATGCTGCCGCCTTAATACTGCTCTATGTATTACCAATATTACAGGCTGCTTCCTTTAAACTGTTCTATAATATATTAAAAATTATACAGACTGCTTCCTTGACACTGCTTTATAATCTATCATTACAATTATTACAAGCTGCTTCCTTTAAACTGCTCTGTAATCTATGTATGTAATACCAATATTTCAGACTGCTTCCTCCATGCTGCTCTATGATTTATATATTACCAATATTTCAGGCTGCTTCGTCCATGCTGCTTTCTAGCCTGGAACGTGAAAAGGAGCTTCTGCGTGTGTTCCTCAAGGTTTCCCAGATGGAGAACAAGATACTCAGAAGGATGAACCTCAGCTCCTTTCTCATGGTAGGATATTATAAACCTTGTAGTATAGGCAATTGCACCCTAGAAAGGGGCTGGTGCAATTGGTGTACCGTCGCGATTTGCCTGGTATAATCTGGATGTGTACTGTACAGCTCTCTCTAGCTGGGTAGATGTCGGCCTGGTTCTTGAAATGGACAGAATCGACTTTTGAGTGTCAGAACCCCTTGTCCTTTGGTTTAACCTCACAGACTTACCTAAACTTTTTTGCAGCCCTAGGCGTATACATTTTAGTACTGCAATGCGCTCGTTTCTAGCTTAAGCTTAAAAGGGGTAATTGGCAAAATACTGATTGAATTTTGCGTGAGAGCGTACACATCTTGGTTTGTTATAGTGTATAGGAGGTTCAGCCAATCGTTTTTGTACTTTCATCTTCAATCAATCACTCCAAACTTGATAAATATAAATCACAAAAATCACAGACACACGACAAGCTAGGTTGATACGACAAACATCACTTTTTAAATGTCGTACTTTATGTATTTTTTTAACAATGCCAATCATGAGGTGGATAGTACGGTACGTGAATAGGGCCCGAAGTTAGTAGAGCATTCCAAATCTCTGATTTTCCTAGATCAATAACGAAGATTGCCTCATAAACCATGAATCTTTTCAAAATATGGTCTGTTTCCTTGAATCTTAAAGAAGTAAACCCCATTCTGGAAGACACAAAAAAAATTGTAAATGTCGTCACTTAATTCTCACGTTTTTCACCTCCCTGTACCCAAATCATCAATTGAAATGTATCAATAAACTTGTGGGAAAATTTTCTTTTTCTTCCTTTAACAGTTTTGGTTTTCTTTTAATATAAATAATGATGCAATTCTCTCAATATATTTTCTTGATTTCTAAACCGACATATTATAGATAATGATTTCATCCATCTTGTCATTAAGCTTTAATGGAAACTGATTACCATCCATTAAACCTAGAAAGGAATTCAGTCTTTGACGCAAACAGTAAATTTGGTTGAAAATGAAAAACTTCATGTTTATCACGAAAGGAATTGAGTCTTTAGCACAAACTCAGATTTTCTAGTCCCTATATCTCAAAAACCTGATGCTGTACAGATTTATATTTTAAACTTAGATTATTTGATCTAATAGCATTCATAGTTTAAAATACCTTGGGTTGCATATATATAGAGATTAGAAAATGTGAGTTTGTGCCAAAGACTCAATTCCTTTCAAGATAAACATGAAGTTTTTCATTTTCCGACAAGTCTAATTTTGAAGAGAAATCCCGTAATTTGTCCGGTTTAAACCAGATTAGATAAATGGATTTACGTTTAATATCCATCAATATAAACCTGCCATGCATGCAATTACTTTGCAAAAACTTTCCTTCGATTTCAATTTGATAAATGGGTGTGCGTACCCCTCCCCCCCTCCCTCTCCCTGCATGGTTTCTCCAGTTTAATTATCCGACTGTAAATCTCGGGGTAGTAGGCTGAACTTGAGATGGAATAGATATTTTTCAAACTCTAGTTTTCAAGCTCCGTTGATCCGTTATAACTCCATCATCTACTGGATTTCTTTCAAGTTCATCTTGATTTAGAATAATTTTTAAAAGAATGATTTTATAATTTTTGATTAACCAAGGACCTGGGTCTATTGTACAATATGACATTTATAATTTCAAATAAGCTAAATTGCTATGCAGATCCCTACTTCTCATTGATCTATAGTAATGCAGAGGGATTTGGTTAAAAAGAAATAACGATGGCGTTAAAATTGCTAAAGGTCGTTATGGTGTCCCTTAATACAATTCTAGGTCTTGCTATTGACATGTTTTTGTAAAAATATATAAATATTTTTTTATTTTCAAAGGTTTGGGGTTAATTTTTTTTTAAAACAAAGCTGACAGATCGTGTTGCCAGTTTTTAAAATGTTTGAATATTAAACTGTCACCGTAACGTTGCCATTGATGAAAACAATCAAATTGACATTCTTAGAAAAACGATAAACAGACCGCCGCCATTTTTATACAATCCACACAAAACGTAGAACGTGTTAAATAGATTTAATTATTATCTACGAAACATGTACCTGGTAATTTCAATTCATAGTCTCGGTCTGTGGTTCAACAAATATCTCTCTTTTCATCAATTCTCAGGACTTTAAATAGAACTTCAAGATGTCGGAGAATAATTAAAAAATTATAAATGATATATCTTTCAATTTACTGATGTATCATTACCGTGCCCCCAGATACACAGTAAACACAAAAAAGATAAAGAATCCATCTTACAGATTTTTATGTTGCGTGTATTTCGACGTGACCCCCCCCCAAAAAAAAAATAAAAAGGCGAATGCATTTTCCCTGAGTATTAAATTCGGTTTAGAAATATAAACCAAATAAAAATTTATGAAAGATAAGGTTTATTTATTGAGATTTCGTCAATTTAATTTTTCAGTTTTTATTTCTGGATCATGTTTTCCTAAGAGATTTTGTTTCTTGTTAATAACTGGTGATATTTTACATAAAGTCTGAACCATCATCCATTCTAATTCTCATTTAACTCAGGCATTTACGTGACTTCCTTAAGTGCCCTGGGGTCTTCTATGAGTAGTGATCAAAAGTTAAAAATGACTCGAAGGAGATTTGATTTACTTTCTGATAACAGACAAACTAATTGTTCGGAAATGTACTGTAAGTGTAATTGTTCAGTCGGAAATGTACTGCAATTGCTCTGTCGGAAATGTACTGCAATAATTCATGCTAAAATGTTCTGGAATTGTACTGCCTAAAATGTCCGAAGGTTGTTTAGCTTGATATTGTAATCCGATTGTTTTGACGAAATTGTACTTCAATTGTTCTGTCAGAAGTTAACTGCAATTGTTTTGTCAAAGTGTACTGCATTTTTTTGTGCAATTGTTTTGTCGAAGTGTACCGCAATTGTTCTGTCAGAAGTGTACTGCAATTGTTTTGTCGAAATCTACTGCAATTTTTTGTATAAGTGTACTGCAATTGTTTTGTCGAAGTGTACTATTGAAATGTACTGCAATTGTTCTGTCAGAAGTGTACTGCAATTGTTTTTTCAAAGTGTACTGCATTTGTTTTGTCGAAGTGTACTGCAATTGTTTTGTCGAAGTGTACTGCAATTTTTTTATCGAAATGTACTGCAATTGTTCTGTCAGAAGTGTACTGCAATTGTTTTTTCAAAGTGTACTGCATTTTTTCTGTCGAAGTGTACTGCAATTTTTTTGTCGAAGTGTACTGCAATTTTTTTATCGAAATGTACTGCAATTGCTCTGTCAGAAGTGTACTGCAATTGTTTTGTCGAAGTGTAATGCAATTGTTCTGTCACCCATTCCGTACAGAAGTTTAGAATAGAATAATTCCGTACAAGAGTTTAGAATAGAAATACTCCGTACAAGAGTTTAGAATAGAATAATTCCGTACAAGAGATTAGAATAGAATTACTCCGTACTAGAGATTTGAATAGAATAATTCCGTACAAGAGTTCAGAATAGAATAATTCCGTACAAGAGTTTAGTATAGAATTACTCGGTACAAGAGTTTAGAATAGAATTACTCGGTACAAGAGTTTAGAAAAGAATAATTCCGTACAAAAGTTTAGAATAGAATTACTCCGTACAAGAGTTTAGAATAACTCCGTCTTTTTTTCATTTGTTTTTATTCGACAATTATTAAAGGGACTGTAAACCTTATTTCAAATGACCCTCGATTGATCAAGTGACATGTGCGATTCACAACAGTGCCCTTTAAAGCCTTGTCTGATTAAGTATGAATTAGATATACAGGTTTTGTTTTTGAAAACTTGTTTTTTTCATTTGTGGTTTCCATGAAAAAGTGACTTGCGTATTAATTGTTTCAGAAGCAATGGAGAAATCATCAGGATTAAAATCTTTAAAGTCAGATTAAGGTTTCAAGGGTACCGTTGTGAATCAGGCATGTCACAGATCAAGGACAATTTTAAATTATGCATACAGTCCCTTTAAGCTACAACTTTGGAGGTTTTATTAGGTCTGAAGATTAATTATACAACATAACCAACTAATTAATTAGTTCATTTATCAATTAATTAATTAATGATTATCTGTAATTAATTAAACCTCATCTAAACATATCCTTTACTAAGTTTGAACCAGGAACAATATGATCGATTGAGTTAACTCATCTTAACTTTAGGAGATCTTTCGTGTTTTAAAGAAAATCTCGCTCTTTCTAAAGGTATAGATCACACGGTGATCAAAGGGAGATCATACGAAGGGAGATCTTACTTTCATTAAAAAGAGATCTTATTTTAAGAATTTGAAAAACCACAAATCCATTAATTTAGAATTTAACCATGTAGAATTTTAAATATAACACGGGAATATAATATTTGGCATGATTTGAGAATATAGTTTAACAAGAAACATCCATAGTTAGTTATCTATATCTATAAATATAAAGTTGTAATCTCTGTTTTGGTGCCTGTCATTTTGTTTGTCCGATCATAACTCAGGAACCCATGAGCCTATTTGCCTCAAATTTTGATTGGGAAACTCGGGAGACTCCCAGGAATGTTCTTAGCTTGGTTTTGCGATTCTAAGTTGAGTGGGTCAGCTTGAACAGCGAAAATTTAGTTTCCCGGAAAAATCGTTCAAGTGTGGGTAAACGGCCGGGAGTAACTTTAGTAACCTTGGCAGTGCTGGGTTCCCAAGCATGGTATATATTTATCATCTCTGTTTGTATGTTCCACTATAAGATACTCGGGAAAATCACGAGGATATTCTGAATTTTTGAGATTCTAAGTTGAATGGTTTCAGTTTTATAAGGGAAAATAGATAAAATCGTAATTTCAGACCAAGCACATGGTAAACTGCTGGAGTTACTATGAGTACCCTGGGAAAAGCTGGGTTCCCAATTTAGTCTTTTATAAGGAAATATCTTGTATCTTTCAATCTTTCTATCCGTCTCATCAAGATATCTTTATGCGCGCGCGCAATTTTCTAGCTTTTTTAATCTTAATCAATACACTTACATACGTTTATAAAGTTGGCAGTGATGTTCAATTTTTTCCCCCCCAAAAAATAATGACGGGTCATTACCCAATCATCATTCATCAGTTTGAATTAAGTTGATTGGAGCATTATAAAGATCGATTTGTGCATTTTTTCAGAGCAAATATTAAACTTTATAAAATATAGATGGACCCTTTAACAATTGTTTTATATAAGAAAATTATCTCCTTTTCTACCGGTCCTTTCGTAAAATTTAATATCTGTCATGATTAAAACATTTGTTGAACAGATACATAATTTTATTCATATATACTTTGGATACATCTATATTCTATATGTATCCAATAAACGGTAAAACGGCTGAACTGATCAGACCCAAATTTTGTATGGGAATTCACATAACCTTTAGAGAAGGTTTATGGTTCGTCAAAAATTAACAATTTTGAACAGAGAAAAATGTCGAAATTTATAATTTTTGAAAATGCGCCTATTAAATAATAAAAAATCCGCGATAAAATTTAGATTCTAAATGGCCACTTTCCATTTAAAAGATAAAATTTATAAGAGGAGGCGCGAAGCGCCCTAATTATCTGTTACTTTGTGAAATATAACACTTTAAATATATATATATATAGATATATATATATATATATATATATATATATAACTGTGCACTTTGTTCCACATAATTTAGAATTTTGATAAAGATCCAACCGTTAGCAATCATTTTATACTGATCCTTCCTTTTCCTGTTGATATCATCTTTCCTTTTCTCATCTTTTAATATTTTTTATCTTAATTTTTAGCTTCTTGACTTCGCAACATTATTATCCTTTTCAGTCTTATTTTATGCCGTTTTATTTGTCCTTTTTTAATCCATTTTCTAATATTATTTATTCTCAAAAATGTCAATTTATTCTTTTTTTTTTTACTTTTTTGGTTCGTACTTGAAACCTTGAATGTTCATAGAAAATTTGACATGAAAAATTGCCCCTTTCCTTTCCATCCATTCCATCCATTTACATTCTATCAAAACTGCCCACAAGTCTGCCCACGTTACCCCCCCCCCCCCCCCCGTGGGCCCTGTGGAACATGATATCTAGGGTTAATGTAATTGTATATAATCAGTGATTAAGGTTAACCCCTCTATAATCTACATATACTCGTGATCAAATACCCTTCAAATCCTTCAAATACATGCCGGGGTGTCCCAAAAATAATGCCAGTGGTCAAATATTCATTAGGGTGCCTCAAAATATATGTAACGTTCGGTTAATTCAACGATAATTTGCAGGGTGTCCCAAAGAAAATGTACTGTCGGTCAAATCCTATATTTGGTAAGGTAGTTTATGTATGAAATATCCAAAGTGTTCTATTGCACTTATAAAATTTACGTTATGCTAAATAATGTTTTTATGCCTAAAAACATAAAATATGGTTTGAGCCTAGGAAATACTTAAAGGGACTGTAAGCTTAATTTCAAGTGACCATCCATGCAAAGATGGCAAAGCCCGATTTTCAACATGTACCCTTGCACGTTTTTTTTCTGATCAAGTATGAATTAGAATCATTTCTGGTTTCTGTAAAAATGATTTTTGCTTTTCTTGTTTATAATAAGCAATGGAAAAACTCACAGAAATAACCACTTTTCAGACGGTTTCTTTTAAATTTTTGAACAGATTAAGGTTTCAGAGTACGTTGTAAATCGGACATTGTCATCTATGTATGGAGGGTCACTTGAAATTACACTTACAGTCCTTTTAAACATACGCTTAAAGTCTCTTTAAACATACGCTTAAAGTCCCTAACATACGCTTAAAGTCCTATTAAACATACGCTTACAGTCCCTTTAAACACGCGTTTAAAGTCCCTTTAAACATACGCTTAAAGTCCCTTTAAACATACGCTTAAAGTCCCTTTAAACATACGGTTAAAGTCCCTTTAAACATATGCTTAAAGTCCCTTTAAACATACGCTTAAAGTCCCTTTAAACATACGCTTTCAGTCCTTTAAACATATTTTAATAGTAACAAAAAAACTCGAACTAATGAAATGTAAATTTTTCTCGACGTTTTATTCTATTGAATTTAATCTTTAGATTTGTTTAACGGATGCTAGCTTTAATCCGTAGATAATCTATTTCCGGTGAAAACATTTCCCTGCAGTTTTATACCACTTGCCAATCATCCCCTTGAGAGTGCAAAATCTATTGGACTAGAACGATATAGACTAATAATCACACCTCTTAACGATATCTCTCTTCCCCTTGAGAGTACGAAATCCATTGGACGATCTCTCTTTCCTTTGATAGTTAAATCCCTTGGAGCAGATCGATTGATAGACTAATAATCACATCTTTTAACGATCTCTCTTTCCTTTGATGGTTAAATCCCTTGCAGCGGATCGATGGTAGACCAATAATCACATCTTTTAACGATACCTTTTCTCTTTGATGGTTAAATCCCTTGGAGCAGATAGATTGATAGACTAATAATCACACCTTTTAACGTTCTCTCTTTCCTTTGATGTTTAAATCCCTTGGAGCAGATCGATAGGTTGACTAATAATCACATCTTTTAACGATCTCTCGTTCATTTGATAGTTAAATCGACAGATAGTTAAATCGATAGATAGTTAAATCCAAAATTGTTCTTTTTAGTAGATGCTTGGTTTTCATTGATACAAAAATAATCAAATTCAGGTTTTGTGTTTTTCACGATTTAATAGAAAAAAGCAAGAAATCTAATAAAGACTTATTTGAATTAAGTAAATTAAGTTTTAGTCAAGTTCTCAGGTCGGGTAAAAGATTTTAGAATTGTATTTCTCATGATTTCATAAAGGTCGACATTTAATACCGGACATATTCCCAGTAGTAGACAGTAATATATTTAATATTTTTCTGTTCAGGTTCCTGTTCAGAGGGTCACTAAATATCCGCTCCTGCTCTCCAGGCTGCTCAAGGTTACGCCGAGCACACACCTGGACAGGGAGAAGATCAGGCAGGCTCAGACCAGGATAGAGTCCGCCCTGGAGCAGATGAACAAGGACGCGAAGGAGATTATCTCTATGAAGGGAACCTGGCGCCGACCTGCTGGGAAGAAGGTTCCTATGCAGAGAGAGATGAATAATATCCGGGTTAGGAAACTATCCCTAGAGATGCTGGGTTGGGGAAGAGAAGAGAGCAGGTTTGCTCTGGAGGGAAAACTCACGTTTGCTCATGTTACCGACACCAACTGGAGAAACAAGTGGAAGGGAACAGTGAACACTGGGCTCAAGCTGGTCACATGTAACGCGTTCCTTGTAGTAACAGGTCGGATACAGGGGGAACTACAAGATATGAGTACCCCAACCCAGATTATTTTCCCCAGGGAACATGTTAGAGAGGCAGTTCTCCTTCTTCTTAGAGAGAAAACTTCAAGATTTTCAACTGTTAGGGTAAGCTACTTTTTCTTCAGAAAGATTGTTCACATTTATTGATCTTTGGTTAGCTTCAAGAAGAACTGTGAAAAACCAGTTCATTTAACCTCTTAAAAAAACCTTTTAGAAATTAATATGTTTAGTTTTATGAAACCAGAGTTTCTAAAAATAACTTGGAATTCGTTAATTTATTAAAGTAACACAACAAATCACTTTTGGGAATAGTTTTTTCTCAATCTTTTTGCCGAGCGTCTTTAAAATTCAGTTTTATCCAAAATTTTCTGAAAAGAATCATTTTAAATATATTCTATGTAAATATCTTTAAGAGTTGCATTTTCAATCTTGTTGAATCTTAAATTAAAATCTGGAAAAAGAAATTCAACGGTTTCCTAAAGAATATAAGTTGTTCAACCTTCCCTAGCTCAAGAGAAAACTTTTAAAACTTTTTCAAAGTTTTTTCAATCTTTCCCTAGAGTGGAAAGTGTTATATGTGTGCTAGAATGTGTATTTGAAATGTGTACGTGTGTTCTACAGATTTTTTGCCACAAACTCAAATTTTCTAGTCCCTAAATCTTTTCAACCTGATGGCGTAAACCTTTGATAATTATAACGTAGATTATTTGATCTGACAGAATTCATAGATTGAAATATCAAGGATCCACTTTATTGGGTTGCAAAGATATAAGAATTATAAAATCAGAGTTTGTGGCAAAGACTCAATTAGTTTTGGAGCAAATGAAATTGATGTATCTGCTTCCACAATTCCAGAAAACTATTTAAAGCACGAAAACATTCACTTCAAGTCTTTGGAACCTGATGATGCAATCCCCATGACATATCAAACTTTGATTTAGTTCATATCATGGACATATTAAAGGTCAATACTTGCCTATAATTTTCAAAATAGAAAGATTAGAAAATTGCAATTTGAGAAGAGTAATCAGTTTCTTTATCAAATTTGTCACCTTTGAGAAGGTTATAATTTTTCCAAAAACTATAATAAAGTAATTTCTCAAGAATTCTTATTTCATATGTTTTATTAAAACACCCTAATATGTGTGTGCTTGAGTGTAAATATAGGATAAAAACTTTAAACATAAATCTCAAGTCAGTATTGTTTTATTTTTGCAACAATAATCTACAAACTTTGCAAAATCTGGTAGAAAATGTTTGGATTTAGTGCAAAATATATATTAAGTGCGACGAAAGGGTTTTTAGGGGATGATGATGTACAAAAAGTACATGTGTCGTGTATTTTATGTAGAAAAAAACTTTTTAAGTTTCTCACAGTCGTCTCTAAAATTTGATTGATTGTAAGTAACCTTGACAATTAACGATTATTTTCTTAAACAAGAAAACTTGGTTTCATGATTCCAAATCTGAACTAAATTTATTTATAATAAACATTTAAAACTTATAAGTTATGTAAGTTTATAATATTACTAAAAATACTAACAAGATTCTAATATATATTTGAAATATTAATTCTAAAATATTATTTTCTATAATTTATACATTGTCTTAAAGGGGATGTTGACAGAATTTCAAGTGACCCTCTAATTGTAAAGTGGCATGTCCGATTCACTATAGTACAAACCGTTAACTTATTCTAATTTCTCTACATTAATGCATTCAATTATTGAGAACTTTGTTTCAATGCTGTTTAATATTTAAAAAATATAAATTTAATAGTTTTTATTTTTATGTTTATTTGTACTCACTGATCTTAAAGTTAAATGTGAACGTTTAAATCTAGATTTTGCAATTTGCATGCACTATCTTATGACGTAAAAGGGAAAATATTTGCGGAAAAATTCAAATTATGGCAAACGATCAACATTTTTATTCTCTAACTACCCCTGGCTGTTCCCACGCCTGATTTAAACGATGTAACCTCAATCGACAAATTATTAAATTATTTCAGCTGAATAGTTTCTTTTTATTTAGCTAAATAATTGGATTGCAACAAATAATTTCTTTTTATTTAGATTTTTTCAAATTATTTTCGAAATATGAAAACTTTAAGTGATAGTTACCGTAATTGTCTTTTAACTTTTTACTGAAAAGTGTGACTATATGATTTACAGCATTACTTTAAATATTGTTTTGGTGCAAGGAAAAGTTGCACTTCTTTTTTTCTTTTATGAGTGAAATATTGACTATGGTGTGAAAATTGATATTAACATCATATTGAAAAATTTTTATTTTAAAAGATAATCGGGAGAAAACAGTTTTTTAACCAAACTAACGATATATTTATTTGTTTAGGATCCGATATATCTTGGTAAGACTGTGATTAGTAATGATGCTGAGTCTGAATGGTTTGAGGTTCAAGAGTTTGGATCTAAAGACTCTTATCTTTTCAAGGTAAATTAAGACAGTACAGTACAGTACAGTACAGTACAGTACAGTACAGTACAGTACAGTACAGTACAGTACAGTACAGTACAGTACAGTACAGTACAGTACAGTACAGTACTGTACAATACAGTACAGTAGAGTACAGTAGAGTACAGTAGAGTACAGTACAGTACAGTACAGTACAGTACAGTACAGTACAGTACAGTACAGTACAGTAAAGTAAGTAAAGTGCAGTACAGTACAGTAAGTACAGTACAGAACAATACAGTAAGTACAGTACAGTACAGTACAGTTAAGTACTGTTATAAAAAAAAAGTTTTTAACTAGAAACTAACCAAAAAGTCTTTGCTTTGGTGACAGTTTTTTTTCAACTAATTCAAAACATTTTTTAAAATTCAAAATTTGAATTGAATCTAATATTTTCCAGCCCCAGCATCATGAATATTGAATAATGTGTATTAAATTAAAATGTAAATAAAGATAATTTTAAAGTTAGCTGTTAAGAAAAGTAAATTTTATATAAATGTTCCAAATTTTACGATTTAATGCTGATGAGGCTAATTTGTTATGAAATTACGTAAAATGAATAAGTGGGTTGTTGGAAGATTTGGGTTTAGAGGTTCAGATAATAAAATGGGAGATTCTTACTCAATTCATGAGAGAATTAAAAATCTAAATAGGATTACAGCTGACAGTTAAAATCTATTAAATCAATTCTTAATCTACCGCTGATGTCAGTTTTTGACATGAGTCTTGAAAACCTTGTTTTATTCATATTTTTATTCAACTAAAAAGCATTAGATATTACAAACAAGCCATTACAATTTACTATGGAGTCTGGATCCGCCTAACCAGGATAGATTGTTTGTGTTTACTATAATTCTCCTTGTGTTTAGGCGGAGGATGCGGAGAGAACCCAAACCTGGTTCCAAACCGTCCAGCTTTATAGTCAGAGTCTAGGAGGGTGGAGGAGAAGAAGAAGAGGTTTAGCAAACATCATGGTTGATCCGGGTACCCACTAGAACAATAGGAGAGGTTTAGCAAACATCATGGTTTATCCGGGTACCCACTAGAACAATAGGAGAGGTTTAGCAAACATCATGGTGGATCCGGGTACCCACTAGAACAATAGGAGAGGTTTAGCAAACATAATGGTTGATCCGGGTACCCACTAGACCACCAGGGGAGGTTTAGCAAACATCATGGTGGATCCGGGTACCCACTAGAAGAATAGGAGAGGATAAGCAAACATCATGGTTGATCCGGGTACCCACTAGACCACCAGGAGAGGTTTAGCAAACATCATGGTGGATCCGGGTACCCACTAGAACACTAAGAGAGGTTTAGCAAACATCATGGTGGATCCGGGTACCCACTAGAACACTAGGAGAGGTTTAGCAAACATCATGGTGGATTCGGACTACTAGACCATCAGGAGAGGTTTAGAAAACATCATGGTGGATCCGGGTACCCACTAGAACACTAGGAGAGGTTTAGCAAACATCATGGTTGATCCGGGTACCCATAGACCACTAGGAGAGGTTTAGCAAACATCATGGTGGATCCGGGTACCCACTAGACCACTAGGAGAGGTTTAGCAAACATCATGGTGGATCCGGACTACTAGACCACCAGGAGAGGTTTAGAAAACATCATGGTGGATCCGGGTACCCACTAGAACAATAGGAGAGGTTTAGCAATCGTCATGTGGGGATCCGGGTAACCTCTAGACCACTAGGAGAGGAGAAAATGTTTAATAAACATCATGGTTGATCCGGGTACCCAATAAACCATATGAAGATGGAATGATGAGCAAACATTATGGGCTATCCGGCACCAACTAGTCAACTAGTATGCTGGAGAACGATAACAGCAAAAGGCACTTGACTTTTCTGGGTCTTACAATGTCAACAGATTCAAGGCTAGATTGACTGTATCAACCCCGAGGAAAAGCTGTTCATGATTAGGCCTAGTGGAGTCTATATCTATTATTTCTAAACCGTTCTATCCGGTTGGAGCTTATTCACTCTGGTTCAGGGTTCACCTTAAAGATGTTTACTCCGTCTTCAGTCGGCAGTTTATAAGATGTTTCAGTTAAATTCAACCGAATTTTAGAAAATTCCGAACAAAATGATGATTTCACGTGAAACCATGTTTTTATTTCTGAATATCTACTTGGTTGAAACTAGAATAAAGTTCATTCTTTATGAGTACGTGTCCGAAATAACATATTTCACATTAGAGTCGGGTGTGCTAGTCCAGGGAAAATTTAACAATGAGTTTGCGGTTTAGAGAAATTTTTGGACCTAGCTAATTAATTACAGACCTGGTCTAAATACAAACTTTAAACTATTAAAATGTGGAGAAACTACACATTTATTTAATTGCAATCACCACGGGACGCTACAGAATGAAATCGAACCTGGACGTCTCATGGTTTCGTTACAATACTCAAATATTTAAACCTTTGTAAATATTATGTTTATAAATGATTGTTAAAAAGTCACAATTAAATATCATTTTATATTGAACGCATATAAATATATCGAAGAAAATTAATAATTTCATAACTTTTGAAATTAGAAAGAGAGAGAGAGGTGGTGGTTACCCACGAAGGATTAGACCTAAACCTTCGTTTTTAATTCAATATCAGTCAATTGGTGCTAATAAATTAGAATAGCAAACAATAAAATTAAGAATTAAGATGAAAAATTAAATGTTTACCTCCAGACAAGTTTCCTCAATTGTGGGTAACCAGCTGTTTTCATAAATCTTTCTCTGCAATCTTTCAAAATTTTACTTGATGGGAGGGTATCAATTGAATGTTTTCAAACTTATTCCAAAATTTTAATTTTACAACAGCCATTTTCCTATAATGTCAATATAGGGTAAATTTTGAAAGATTTCTACTGTGTCTGACAGGTTTAAAAAATGTTACGGCATGCCATTTGCTGCGGCTAGGATGACTAGGATGTTTGAGAAATAAATTGAGTCCTAGTCACAAACTTTGATTTTTGGAACCCAATGTGGAATACCTTTGATATTTCAAACTGTGTATTTTGTTAGATCAAATAATCTAATTTTGAAATATCACCAAGGTTTTCACCAACAAGATTCAGGGATTCGATAGTTTGAATATGTGGCAAAGACTTAATTCATTTTCTAGTGTGAAGTTTTTTCTTGAGAAATTGTACATTTGGGTATTCCCTTGGGATTTATAGTGAGGAAATTATCTTATAGTCTGTCAAGAGTTAATTTTTAATTTAATTTTCAAAATTTATTGAACAATACGTTCGCGCTTTTTCACTCCCCGTTTGAAAATAATTTTTCTTTGCCCCCCCCCCCCTTTTGAAAATAATTTTTCTTTGCCTCCCCCCTTTTACATATATTTTTTCCCCAGGGTGTTGAATACGCGGTGAATAAATTTTTCTGTCATGGTTTTATTTGCTGAATTGGGGGAAAAAATGATTTCCAGGGGAACAGCAATGAATTTTTGGGTAAAAATATCAAAAATAATTAAAATAGTTACCTTTTAATCTCCAATGTTTCATTTTCCCCCCAGATCGTCAATTTGTACGGGATTCTGACAAATATACACCCCTTCAAATTCTGCTTTATTTTCTTCAATTTAACTAATAGAAAAGGATAATTAATTGAAAGTTGGAATTTCTGCGCTGTAGAATTTTCTGTTCTGTTCTGTAGCAGGTACTTCCTTATTGTAGAATGTGCATGCATGTAGATCATGTAGTATCCAAGATTTACTAATCATTGTTTAGTCTCCTATACAATAAACACATTCCGTACATATGTTCTAAGAATACCGAGCCTCCAGGGTTAATACATTTCTTAAATCTGAATATTTTCTCACAAATATTTGATTCCACCATTAATCAAAGAATCCAGTTTTTTTGTAATTGTGAAATAATTCCGTAATAATTATAGAGTCCAGGGGTCTAATTACAGTTTACATGCTAATCCCTTATTGTTACGGAATAATTATAAAAATAAGGAATTAAGCCATTATTTTAAACTTTCGCAATATTTCACAATTTTATAGTTCAGGCTTAGATAAATAAAAAATTTGCAACAAAGCGAAACTCATATTTTCCTTATAAAAATAAAACCTTGGAAGAAAAAATTAAAACCATAAGAGGATGAGTACAAACCATGAGAGGAAGGATTTACACCACAGGAGGTAGGATTAAAACCTTGGGATGAAGGATTTAAACCGTAGGAGGGGATTAAAACCTTAGAAGGAAATATTAAGACCATAGGAGAAAGAGTTCAAACCTTGAGAGGAAGGATTAAAATCATGGGAGAAAGATTAAATCGTCGGGGGAAATGATTGAAAATTTAGGAGGAAGGATTTAAACCGTAGGAAGAAGAGTTCAAACCTAGAGAGGAAGGATTAAGACTTTGGGAGGAAATACTAAAATCTCGGAAGGAAGGATTAAAACCTTGGGAGGAAGGATTAAAGCCTTAAAGGAAGGATTTGACCCATAAGAGGAAAGATTAAAACTTGGGAGGAGGAGTTTAAACCGTAGGCGGAGGGATTAAAACATTAGAAGGAAATATTATAAGGAAGGAAGGATGGGAGAAAGCCTTGGGAGGACAGATTAAAACCTTGGAGGATAGATTAAAACCATTAGAGGAAGGATTACAAACTTGGAAGGAAGGATTAAAACATTAAATCTTTCAATTTCTTCATCTATATTGTTATATTTGAAACTTTGGGAATATAGCCTTCGAATGTTGTCTAAACCCCTTGGGAGAAGGATTGAAACCCTGGGAGGAAGGTTACAAATTTTAGAGGGAAGCTAAACAAGCCTACGAAAGAAGAAATTTATGGAACTGAGATTGGACCAAAAATAACTATATCATTTTTTCTGCTTTACGAGTGTCCATTTTGTCTCATACCCCTATAGCTTAATGTCAATCATCTATGCAAAAAGTAACTAAACATTATCAGTTTTACTGCTTTATACGATCGAGACCATTTTGTAACCTGCCACTATTGTATAATAGCAATTAATCTTTGTTAAAGTACAATCATAATCATTAGTTGAATAAACCTGGACACTGATCTAGTGCCATGCTATCTACAGTAGGTTCAGCAAAATCGAGGAATAGGAAGACGACATTACAGCAATAATTAGATGAATGTATGAAATTGATAATATTGATAACTTTTTGTATCAGTTAATATGTGAAATGGGTTGGTCTGCACTGCTCAATTGCTTATTTATCTCATTGAAATCACTACCTGAGCTTTAAATTTCTTTTATTGCTTTAAGTCAATGAAGTAAGTTAGTATTAATTGTTAGATTTACAAATAAATCAACCTCGTAGACTGCAGTCAAGCAGGAAAATGAGTAAAATTTGAACCATTTTCGATGTAACACGAATATTTATATTACTGGCTTTATAGGGACCACGTCAAATCTCACTTCACTTCTCGAGTCCTTAGTCCTTGATTACAATAATCATAAATCTTCCAAGGAAATCAAATCATCAACTTTAGGAAATACTATAAATTTTATTTGGTATTAAATATGTTTAACATAGTTCATAATAGTCTGAACAAAATACTTTAATTACTAAGTTTTAATTTCAATTGACGCATGCATGTACGCTGATGTGGAAAGTGATGACGCAATTATGCGTATTTAGTAGCTTCTGATTGCAGGGGGAACCCACTTGCACTCCTTCTCATCAAGAGTATGATCAATCACAGGTCTACAAAATAAAATAATCATGCTTTGCAATGTCAATAACAGTTTCAAAACTTGAAAATAATGTTTTCGTAAAAATACCATATTTTTCGCTTACAGTTATTTAATTTTGTCTCACGAAATGTATCGGTTACTAATAATATTAATGACAAGATTAAAGTGTAAAAAATTATGAGTTTTTTGTTCTTTAGTACAAGTTTAAAATGACTGAATGTAAAAGCGTATTTAATCCTCCGGATTTAATTACCTGTACTTAAGGACGGTCTTTCCCTTAGTATCAGTCCAGGATAGAGTATGCTTCCTCCAGTGCTGTTCCATAGGAATAGGAGTCTGTCCCTCTAGAGGCTTGGCGTAATTCAATTCATCCATCCTGTCCTTGAAATCCTCACGGGCATGTGCACCTCTGGACTCTTCTCTAGCCTCTGCGCTCTCGATGATCTGTTGAGCGTTGACCATGCAGTTCTGGAGTTCTAGAGATTCGACCAGATCGGAGTTCCAGATCATTCCACGGTCAGATACCTTTAAGTTTTCCATATCCTTCCAGAGAGCGTTCATCTTGGTGATTCCTTCTCTCATGACAGGTCCGGTTCTAAATACAGCAGCATGATTCTGCATGGTCTTCTGCATCTTCAACCTAATCTCAGCAGTAGGAGCAGTACCGTTAGCAAACCTCAGAGCATCAAGGTTAGCAACAGAGGACTCCCCTGCATTAGCTGACAGGTCAGCAACCTTCTCCCCGGGCTTATTCTCTGCAGCAATGGTTTTAGCGCAGGCACGACCAAAGATGACAAGATCAAGAAGAGAGTTAGCTCCCAACCTGTTAGCTCCGTGAACAGATGCAGAGGCAGTTTCTCCGGCAGCGTAGAGTCCGGGAATAATCTTATCGGATCCATCAGCTCCTATAGTGATAACTTGACCTTTGTAGTTGGTGGGTACACCTCCCATATTGTAATGTACAGTGGGAAGAACAGGGATAGGTTCACGGGTAACATCTACACCAGCAAAAATCATGGCTGTCTCAGAGATACCGGGAAGTCTAGCCTGAAGCTGCTCTGGGGGCAGATGGTGGAGCTGTAGGAAAACGTGATCCTTCTCAGGTCCACAACCTCGGCCCTCGCGGATCTCGATCGTCATGGAACGTGAGACAACGTCTCTTGATGCCAGATCCTTGGCAACAGGGGCATATCTCTCCATAAACCTCTCTCCCTCGCTGTTAACAAGATATCCTCCTTCTCCTCTGCATCCTTCAGTCATGAGGCAACCAGCTCCGTATATACCAGTAGGGTGGAACTGGATAAACTCCATATCCTGATTGGGAAGTCCAGCTCTGCTCACCATAGCTGTAGCGTCTCCGGTACAGGTGTGGGCGGATGTGGCGGAGAAATAAGCTTTACCGGCTCCGCCGCAGGCAAGAACGGTATTCTTGGCATTAAACCTTAACAGGAAAGTTGAAAATGGCTTTATCGTATGTTTCATTTACGTAACTTTAATTGAATTTTTGTTTTAAAGAAATCGTTATGGATGAGATTTGTCCCCTTCCATTAGTTTTCAGTTTTTAACACTGTTGTAAATCTTTAATTTAAGTCAATTGAAAATCCCTGAATAAAATTTGTTAATGTTCACCTATGAATGGTTCCGTCCTCAAGGCAGAGAGCAATAACACCAACACATTCTCCCTTCTCCATCAATAGATCCAGGGCAAAATACTCGATAAAGTAGTTGCAGTCGTACCTAATCAATCAATCAATCGTTAAATTTATTTTCAATTGATGAGCTAAAAGGATGTTTTTAAAGAAGGTTGTCGGATAGAAGAAATAAAATTTAACGTTTAAATCTCCAAATATCATTGATAAAATATCCCGTTCGTATACATATTCAATTTTATCCAAGTTAAATATTAACCTGAGACTTTGACCGTAAAGTGTGTGGAGTAGAGAGTGCCCTGTTCTATCGGCTACACAGCAGCATCTATGTGCTTGACCTCCCTTACCGTACTGGTAGGATTGACCTCCGAAAGCTCTCTGATAGATTTTACCCTCAGGAGTCCTAAACAAATTATTGATACAAAGGTCATATAATTTTCATCTCGATATCAAGGGTGCAGATTTTCTAAAAAATCATCTCCAAAATTTATTAAGTTATCTATTCGCTGACGGCGAAAATTAATAATTATTCGACCAAAAAGTATAAAAATGGAAGAAGAAGACTTGTCGGTTGTGACTAAAATTTGTCATTATTTTGCATTTCCCCCTCCCCTTCTTTTAAAAAATAATTTCCGACGTTCCATTCCTCAAAATCTCAAGAACTTTTTAACGAAAAAGTTTTAATTTAGTAATAGGCAATCCAGATGAAAGGAAGGTTTTATAAATACTTGTAACTTCTAAAAGACTATTTTGAGAAAACTTTTTTTTTCTGAAATAGTGATTGAATAAAGCGTTCCAGGTTGTATTCCATATGATTAAAAGTTTATATAAATCCCGAGATTCGTTATTAATATTTTTTTAACGGATCATTATTTGTTTATTAAATGTAAGAATATAAAAGTTAGGAATTTCTTCCTTAACAATATATACTTGTGAGACTAAATACTAAAAAGTTTAACTAGACGATGGCTAAGGATCATATTTCAAAATAGAAAATAATAAAAGTTTATTAGCCCGGTCTCTATTATCTATATAATAACATGAATTCTTAATGTTCCACTGCGCACTAAAAACAAAACTGTATTACGAGGAAGAAAACATCAGAATTAATTATATGTACAGTTAAACCCTAAATATTAATTACATTGAAAGAATTTATCAGATGTCGTATTCTTCACGTTCTGATAATGGACTGTAGCAGATATTTAGATTTTTAACTAAATGATTATACGGAGAATTTTAAAACTGGTCCCGCATATTCATGGCTATTTATTTATTTTCGCAAATACTGAGATTTACGTAAAATAGTATAAAACCCATTGAAAAAGTGTCAAGACATTTCATAAATTCTTTCGATGTATTTAATATTTAGGGTTTAACTGTACATTGTCAGCCAGTTTCATATCGTTTTAGACTGATCTTTATACTCTTTATATTTATATACTCTGCTTGTCCGTTTGCATCCAATAAACGTCAAAACGATTGGGACCAATTTTTATGTGACAACTCACATGACTCCAAAAAAGCTTAATGGCTGATTCAATTAAACAATTTTGCCCGAAAAAAAAATGTTATCCTTAATTTGGGAAGATCCTTTAATATAAACAAAAGCAAGATTAACGAACAGTTGTGTTTTACTCGAGAACGATGGAATAAAAAATAAGTTGAGCCAGTAGAATTTATTTCTATTTCCAAGAAAAAGTGTAATCAATAATATTTGGGTAATTTCTTTACAATTGGCATATAAATCTTATCAGTAGGAAAAATTCTTCATAAAAATGCAAAACGTGAGGAAAATTTCTACAATTTAGAGAAATCCTATTTAGTACCAAACACTTAATTTGTTACAACTCCTGCATTTGATTTCATTAAATAAATAAAACTGGGAAAAGTTAAAAATGAAATAAATTTATAACTACAAAAAACTCTTTTCAAAAACCACTGTCATAATATTTAGTATTAGACTAATCAAGTCCTTTTTGTCAAGTAAATGAAAAAGTATCTTTTTTAATTTTTTTTTATTATTTACCTAGTTTTAATGCATTAAATTCAAATAATTACCTGGAGAATGGCATTCCGTAGTTCTCTAGTTCAATAACAGCTGCAGGTGCCTCCCTGGTCATGTAATGGATTGCATCCTGGTCTCCCAACCAATCAGAACCCTTCACTGTGTCGTACATGTGCCACCTCCAATCATCAGGCTCCATGTTGCCGAGAGCAGCGTTAATACCCCCCTGAGCGGCCACGGTGTGGGACCTGGTTGGGAAAAGTTTGGTAATAACAGCAGTCTTGAATCCCTCTTCAACCAAACCAAATGCAGCTCTCAAACCTAGGAAAGAAACAGTCGTGATAATACTGGTTGGTTTATTGAAAAGATAGTGAGTTTCACAATTTTTTTTCCATTATAATAAATATTGTTCCTGCTAGTTTCAAGGTTAAATAAATAAAGTCCTCAACAAAACTGTAACAAAAAATTTTAACATCTATAATGCAACCCAGTAATTCAAGTATTATAGTTTATAATCTGCTTAAATAACAACGTTGATATTAAAATGTAAACAATATTTTACATCCCTGAACATATGATAATTTCTGTTTTGTTTTAGTTTTTAAATAAGAATGAAAAGAAATTCGTTGAGATATTGTGTACCTGCTCCTCCTGCTCCAACAACCACAGCGTCATAACTGTGATCAACAACAGGATATTGACGAGAGATTGCGTCTTCCTTTACTTTAGCCTCGCCCTGTCCGGCAACTGTGAAGCTGAAGTTACGGAGAGGGGGGGCGACGGACCCCTTCTTCAGGAGCCCCGTTATACGCGGCATTCCGGCCATCGTACCTTAACATTAGATGTTAAATTGGAAAGATACTAAAGATACCTAATTTTTTTTTCATTAGTTACATATTTTTTTCCAGAAAAATACTTAAACCCCGCTAATAAAACTTTGTCCCCGCCCATATCGAGAGTAAAGGCCAACAGTTTAAAAAAGAATCAACATTTTATTAAGCATCACGAGGACAATAATTCCCAATTTAAAACTATTTTCCGGAATCAAATTATAAAAGGAGTTCTTTTTATATTATAACCCATGACTGTTTTCAAGACAGTGTCAGGTTTTCCATTTTCGAACATATCCTTAATTTGAATCATTGTCGCGTTTTCGAGACAAACCCACGTTCCCGTTTTTGAGAATAATAATAATTTTAATAATAATAATTTTTTCAAAGCAAAACTCACTTCAAAATAAGCAAATCACTGAAAGTAAAAATAATCCAATGAATACTAACTTTGCTAAATTAGCTCTAAAATCCTATTTTATTTATTAAATTAGAAAATAGAGTTTATTTAATTTACCGCAATCTAAATAAAGTTTCCCGGATTTCTAGTTGAATCTATACTGTAGGAACAAAATAATTTTAAAATATTGGTTTCTGAATGCTTTAATGATTTATAAATTATACAAGAACAGTATTTTTTTGTTTTCTATTTTGCTCACATTTTACCTGATCAAAAAATCTTGTTTTGTTACGTAAGAGCGTAAATGATTGAAAATATACTTTGATATGAATTCGAGTAATTGTCTCAAACCGCGAAATGAGCTGAAATGCGGTAATTGTTTTAAGTAGGGATATGTTCGAATATGAAAACCAATATCATCAAAAACTAATTCTTATCTCATGCCTTATTATTTTATTATTATCTAAAGTTGACAATTCTTGCCTCAATAATAAGTTATAGCCATTTTAATAAATGTATGGTGCAGTTATGTTCAACTCTGCTTGGATTTTAAGATATGTACGCTTGAAAAAGATATCTTAACAGATTTGGCCCATATCTAACACTCAGTGTTAGAAATGGGCCAAATGTTAGTTTTGGAACTGCAAATAAGGATCAGTCCTTGATCTCCTGGCGTTGTTGGGCTTAGCTTGGAATCAGTGTCTGACCTACTGGCTATGTTTACTTATCTGTGATCAGTGTCTGACCTCCTGGTTATGTTAGCTTAGCTAGAGATCCACATTTGACCACTTGGCTTTGTTAAGCTTAGCTAAGAATAAGTATATGACTGACTGGCTTTGTTAAACTTTGCTAGGGATCAGTATCTAACATTATGGCTTTGTCAGGCTTAGCCAGGGATCAGTATTTGACCACCTGGTTTTGTTAGGTTTAAGTGGAGATCAGTATCAGACCTCCTGGAATTGTGAACTTATCTTGGGATCAGTATATGACCTCCTAGCTTTGTAAGTGATCAATATATGACCTTCTTCCTTTCTTAGGCTGAGTTAGGTAATTGAATCTGACCTACTAGCTTAGACGAGCTTTACTAAGTATCAATCCTGACCTCCCAGCTTTGTTACACTACGTTAGGTTACAGTAAATTGACCTCCTTCCCTAGCCTTTTATCAGACCTGGTCGCCGGGCCTGTATGACTATCAGTACCTGACATCCTGACAAATTTATTTCAAGTACTCCTTTCTAGGTTGGCTGCAGGGTTTAAACTAGTTCTTTTCAAACTGCCCGATGTGAGGAGTCTGCCTTCTTACTTAAACCAAAACAATTTGACAATAATCTTGAGTTTTGTAATAGCGCTTTCTCATCTCAACATTCACTTTTTAATAAAATTATGAAATATGTTTATTCAGTCACCCGTAGCTGATCCTAGATGTTCAATTATAATCCAGAAGTTATTTATACGATTAAATAGAGACAATCTTTAACGATTTAAGTAATATAAATCTAACCTTTTCAGCCAATTTTATTCTTCTGTGGTGGTTTCTGTATTCTGCTACGAATCTATGGATAAAGTTACCTAAGTTTATCCGTTTCGTAAGCGGAGAAAGGCAACAGCTGACTGGAGGAAACAAGTTGCAACAATTAAATGAAATAAAATAAATAAAAAATAAAATAAAATTTAAATATTTCTGTAAAAATTATTACTTAAAATTACGGTTTTAACTTTAGAATAGATTTACTTATAAAAATAATATTTTTATGCTGTTGTATAATTGAAATATATATAACTTGCAGTCTCTGCAATGGACGATTATTACATGAACGTACACTTTCCAAAAAAGACAAGCGTAAAGACGACCTATAAACATTTCGTTGATTTTCACATAATGTGAATTGTGAATTCAGTTTTTTGATATTTTCAATTATCATTACTTAAAATACCTAATACACAGGGGTGAAGTCTGGAAAAAACCCTGGAAACCTGAGCTGGAATATTTTGAATAGTGGATATCGGAATTAATGCTTGATCTCCTCTTTTTCTTAATCTCGAGATTTTGCTTGTCTCCTCCTCTTGATATTAATCTCCAAATTAATTAACCGATCGGGATTAAGGATATCCAATTCTAAAGTTTTTAGCTCAGATTCTGATTCAGATTAATGCAATTCGATCTTAAACATTTAACATAACGCCTAGTCTTGAGATTTTCAAAATGTGGTCTACCATTTTTGTATATCTTCAAAATTGACGGAGATATTGCAAAATTTGTACAAATTTCAATTTATTTAATTAATCAAATTTGTCTTAATATCTAATATCTTCGTCAATTTTTAAGGTACAAGAAAGGTAGACCACTTAATGAAAAGCTTGTCAGACGAACAGCCTCGATTTTTACGTTCTTTGCCATGCATTAAATATCGAAAATCAAATACGACTTTCATAGAAGTCAAAAGAAGCTGTCAATTAAGAAGCTTCTCTTTGATTACTTTTAGACATATCATTCGAATAAAAAGTTAGTTAACATTAACAAGTTAAATGAAAAAGTGGTCTTTATTGTATTGATATAATCACCTACCATTGTATAAGTAAGAATTTGTGTGTTGTGAATCGACACGGAATTTAGCATTTATCTCCATTTTAATCATACCTCCGGGATTTATATAATTCCTCTTCGATCTTCCGTGATGCAGGAATAGTAAAATCTAGGAATCAAGCATTTATCAGCTTAAATTTAAAAGTTCCCACATTAAATATTAAGATAAAGTGTTCAAGGTTAACGATACTCCATAACAAATTCCAACCTCTGAAGACTGAACTTTAATGTTACTTTAATGTTACTTAATGTTACTTTAATGGACAAAATAAGTGCTGAGTCTTTGTCACAAACTCTGATTTTCTAATCCCTATGTTTTTGCAAACCAATGTCGTAAATCTAAGAAATTTTAAACTATGAATTAGTTTGGATCAATAGTGATAACCAGAAAACTGTAGAGTAGGAAGACGACATTAACGCAATAATAATTAGTATGATGCGGTTATAAAGTTTAAATAGTTTTTCGAGTAAATTATCAAGTCAGTTTTTATGTCATTTGGGCCTTTTTACACCGCACAATAGTATTGTCTCATGTTCATTGCACTATTTAGAGTCATTAATTGAGTCTGAAAGTCGTCTCCCTATTCCAGAGTTTTCTGGTAATCACTGTATAATCATGATATATCGAAGGATTACACAATCAGGTTGTGACTAAAACTCAATTCCTACTTATGGTTTTTATAAACAAAAAGTTAAAGGGACTAAAGACTAACTTTTAGTGGTAGATCTAAACCTTGATCTGGTCAATAATATGGAAAATATCGTCATTTTTCTAGCTTAACAAGTGTTTTATTCTGACCATTTCCTATATTGTTTTTTGATCGGAAATACCTGTTAAGGGTACGGTTGTGAGAATCATACATGTGCATACATACATGTATGTAGAATGCTTCGAAACTGTCTATCTACATAAAAATACTGCAATGGAACTGTTTAAAGTTTGGTTTCTGATGATGCAGCTATATGGATAAATCCATCTTCAAGATTGATCAAAATCTCTTCAATTCTTCACAAATTTAATATATTTCTTCCCGGAATATATTAAAATGAAAACTTTCTTTTAAAGACAAAGTGCTGATACAGTTTGCAGTAGGTTTAGGAAAAGCAAAAATGCTTCAATACAATTTTTAAAGGAACTAAGTTCTTGTAACAAACTCCAATTTTTAAATCCTTTATACCTTTTTAACCTGATGGTGTTGAAGCCATTGATATTTCAAACAGAATTTATTGCTTGAAATATCAAAGGTCTACAATATCGTATTGCCAAGATTTAAAAATCCCATTTTGTGGCTAAAACATATTTTATTTTTTTTCAAGATTATAAAGCTTTTAATTCAGAGTTAAACAATAAGGAGAACCTAAATGAGCTTATACAGCTTAATTTGTCCAGGGGTGTCTTAACCTTTTTTGATGACATTTAGAGGGGGCCTATAGTCCTCGTTGGGAACCCCTCCTAAAATAAGGGGGGGGAGAGAGTTTAGGCCCCCATTATAGGGCTGAAGCCCCCTGTTAGTATATATACTTCCGACCCTGAGAAGCCGAAATTGTTAAACACTCTAAATTAAAAAGTCATAATTAAGCGATTAAGTAGTCGCCTAATTGGGTGGAAAAGTTGGATGGCACCCGATTAGGCGACAAAAATCGCTTAACATAAATTGCTTATTTTACAAAAAAAATCGCTTATTTTAAACAAAAAAAATCGCTTATATTGCTTAAGAAGTTGGTGACTGTCAAATAAGTGACCCAAAATCGCTTATTTACAATTAAAAATCGATTAATTTGAAAACAAAAAACGCTTATTTTTAAAGGAATCTCTTATTTTTAACAAAAAATTTGTTATTTAAACAAAACAAAGGGGAAGAGAAAAGAGGAAAAGGGAAGGAAAGGGAATGGTAACAGTAAAAGAAAAGAGGATTGGAAAAGGGATGGGTCAGGAAACGGTGGGGAAGGGAAAGGGGATATATAGAGCTAAGGGAAGGAGGAAAAAAAGGGGAAAAAGAAATGGGAAAGGGATAGGAAAAGAAAAAGAGGAAAGGGGAGGAAAAGGGAAGAGAAAAAACAAGAAAAGGGATGAGAAAGGGGAAGGGAAAGGGGACAGAGAAAAGGGAAAACGGAAGGTAAGGGTACAGAGGAAATAAAAACAGGAAGGAAAGTGAAAAAGAGAAAAGGGAAGGGAAAGTAAAAGGGGAGGAAAGAGGAATGGCAAAGGGAACGGGATATGAAAGAGGAAAGGGAGTAGAGAAAAGGGAAAGGGGAAGGAAAAGACAAAGGAGATGGGATGGGAATAGAAAAGAGGAATAAGGAAGGGAAAGAGAAAGAAAAACGGGAAACTGGAAAGAGAAGGGAAAAAGGAAATGAGAAAGAAAAAGGGAAAAGGAAGAAAAAGAAAAGATAAAAGGGGACAGGAATGAGGAACTAAAAAGAGGAAGGGAAATTGGGAAAGGAGAGAGGACAAGGGGGGAATAAGAATGGGAAATATGAAAGGGGACAGCGGAAGGGGAAGAGTAGGAAAAGGAAATGGAGAGGAAAAAGGGATGGAAAAGGTCACGTGATTTCCGTCTTTACCACGTGACAACGATACTGCATTGTCATTGGCTGAAATAATTTTGTCGAAATACAGACTATACGGACGATATGTAATAAAATTATCAATCAATCTAAAAAATGCAAAATAAAAATAAACTAATTATAACAGGCTCAACCCTAAGATTTTCAGGTTGCTGTGAAATATTGTCGTTTTCAGATTGGTTGCGTAATTGTTGAATATGATCTATTTAATACTACAACTTTTATACAAAATCTGGCATATGCCCGTTTTGGTATTATTATGTCCATTTCTCGAGACAGGAACATCAGATGTCTTATATGTAACGTTCAACGCCTGAGATTCTCAGGTTTCAGCCTATACCCCCTTTCATTTTTCCTTTACTGCAGTCCCTTTAATTTCACTTTTTTGAGACTTTAATTAAGAATGTAGGGATACTTTTACATTTGAGATTAATCAACTTGCGTCCACAAAAGGATATCTAATTGCTAAAAAAAAGGCGAATACTGCATCATTCTTTACTGCCTAGAAAAAAATTGAAAACCGTGTTATTTAGGTAAAAAATCAAGCTCAAATATGCTTTTAGAAAAAGATATTAAAAGATTATCCGATAAATAATTAAAATAAAATATGTTTTACATTTTTGTACTAATGAAAAAATATATTTTGTAAACATGTCTTAGAATTCTGCATAGAAAGTAAATTTGTTGATTTTAAATCCCTGAAACTATCTGGTTTCTAATTGAAGCCCGGAAGGGTAATACATACATTAGAAATTAAGCTGTAGGGAAAGGAAAATTAAGTTGTAGGGAGAGGAAAACAAATGAAGAGGCTTTTTCCTCTTCAAACCATTGACAAGAGAGAACTCATTATTGGAAACCCTTCAAATAAAAAGAACTCTTTATGGATCTCTAGGAGCAATGGAAGAGAAATAACATTCAAAATAAACTTTTGATCTTTTCTCTAATTTAGAACTTATCTAGCATATCTGTAATTGAGATTACATTTTATTAGAATCCAGATGCAACCAGAGGTATGTATGAGCTATGCACAATAGTGCGCAAGCAATCCGTGCATAACCATCTTATATGAATTTTTGCGATCTTTCGTTGTCCGAGAGCAGTTTTGATTGGTGTTTGTTTTCAGCAAATAAAGATTAAAATCTCATTCTCGATACCAACCTTTCTCGCTGTCTGTTCTTTTTCAGGATTTTGAACCTCTCTTTGGGCTTATTTATATAATTACTGTGCTTTTCTGTTTGTCTGTTTGAATGTTTTGAAAAATGCGCGGAAAAATTTTGAAAATGCGCGTATAAAATATTATCAAATCCGCGAACCTTTTGTTTGTTATTGTTTTATATTCTACAAAGAGAAGATGCTTACAGAAAGCCACAATTAAAAGTTGAAATAGAGGCTTAAAGCCTAATATTTAAATATTGCTCAGTCCACTACGTTAAGAATTCATTTGCAATGTAATTCACTAAAAAGATAATAATTATAGTTAAAAATTTATAATCAATAAACAAGTGAATTGATTTGATAGGAAACCTTACCTGTGAAAATTAAAACAAATATTGTATAAGACTTGGTCCAAGTACTTTTATTCCTTTAACAATGTAATGTAAATATATTTCTGTAAGAAACACAATTTTAATAATTTGGTTTTATATCTTCCAAATAGAATATTTTCTGGGTAAAGGATATAATTTCTATTATAGCTGGACACTAGGAAACCCTATCTACATATATATATGTTGGAACAAAGGTATTTAATCTGGTGAAGGATTTTGGTAGGATTTACAAAGACATTTCTGTGGGTTCTCTCAGCTCATTCTAACCCTTGCTCACCAGCAATATATATACTAAACTGCGCGCCCATATTCAATTTTAACTTTTAATTGTTGCTCCTTACGTATTTTCCCTCCGTGTATTCTAAAAAATTGAGTCTGTCCTAGGGAACGATTTCTGGAACCCCACCCCNTATCAATTTAGTACATGACCTAGATTTAAACTATTTACAGCAAAAAAATATTTATTTTGTATAATTTAAGAGTCAGGTTAGGTTAAAACAATTTCTGGGCCGAGCGCTGCAGCCAGGGCAGACCTATAATTTCAACAATTTTCAACAAAATTAAAATAAACCTCTGACAATTAGAAATAAAAGAAGCTGCTGACAATTTAAATAAACCTCTAACAATTAGAGATAAAAGAAGCTGCTGACAATAAGAGATAGAGGAAACTGCTGACAATTAAAAGAAACCCCTGACAATTAAAGAAAAATGAAGCTGCTGACAATTAGAGATAAAAGAAGCTGCTGACAATTAAAAAAGATACCGCTGACAATTATAGATAAAAGAAACTGCTAAGAATAAAAAGAAACCGCTGACAATTAAAGATAAAAGAAGCTGCTAACAATTAAAAGAAACCGCTGACAATTAGAGATAAAAGAAGGTACTGAGAATTAAAAGAAACCGCTGACAATAAGGGATAAAAGAAGCTACTGAGAATTAAAATAAATACCCCTGACAATTAGAGATGAAAGAAGCTACTGAGAATTAAAATAAATACCCCTGACAATTAGAGATAAAAGAAGCTGCTAACAATTAAAGATAGAGGAAACTGCTGACAATTAAAAGAAACCCCTGACAATCAAAGATAAATGAAGCTGCTGACAATTAGAGATAAAAGAAGCTGCAGCTGACAATTGAAAGAAACCGCTGACAATTAGAGATAAAAGAAGGTACTGAGAATTAAAAGAAACCGCTGACAATAAGAGATAAAAAAGCTACTGAGAATTAAAATAACTACCACTGACAATTAGAGATAAAAGAAGGTACTGAGAATTAAAATAAATACCCCTGACAATTAGAGATGAAAGAAGCTGCTGAGAATTAAAATAACTACCGCTAACAATTAGAGATGAAAGAAGCTGATGAGAATTAAAACAACTGCCGCTGACAATTAGAGATGAAAGAAGCTGCTGAGAATTAAAATAATTACCGCTGACAATTAGAGATGAAAGAAGCTGCTGAGAATTAAAATAACTACCGCTGACAATTAGAGATGAAAGAAGCTGCTGAGAATTAAAATAATTACCGCTGACAATTAGAGATGAAAGAAGCTGCTGAGAATTAAAATAATTACCACTGACAATTAGAGATGAAAGAAGCTGCTGAGAATTAAAATAAATACCCCTGACAGTTCATGAAATTTTAAGATTAAAGGATGAAAAGAGATTAAAGGATGAAATGAGAGTGAGACTGAGAAAAAATAAATGAGAATCTTTGTCGTCCCTTTTTATTTCCCATGGGAGAGATAGAAAGATGTTCAGAGGGAAATTTAAAAGAATTGTTGCAGCTAAAATGAGGAAATAGGACACTGCACAAAATTTAATTTAAATCAAGTTTAAAATCATTAAGCAAATAAGTTTCCCAACCAAAGCGGGAAAATGTATGGGGTGGTGAGTAGGCCGGTGGGAGGAGGTTATGTACTCTTAGAGTACCCCATGAAACCTCTATATACTTCTAGATTATACTAAATACTCCTAGAGTATCCCATGAAACCTCTAAATACTCCTCCTATAGTGTCCCATAAAACCATTATACTTATGGAGTATCTCATGAAACCTCTATATACTCCGAGAGTATCCCATAAAACCTTTATATACTCCTAGAGTGTCCCATGAAACCTCTATATACTGCTAGAGTATCCCATAAACAGGGGCGTACGAGAGCATTTATGTAGGGGGGGGGGGGCACATTTAAAAAAAAATTGATACCTTTTTTAACTATGTAAACTATTCGATCATATCCACGCTTCCATATTACAAGCGTTATAATAAATTATTTATGTAATTTTCTTAAGGGGGGGGGGGGGCACAAAATCAGGCAATCACTCTTAAAACTGTGGTGTAAGCTTAAGGGATGAAAAATATAGATGGAAACGTTTCTAAAAAATTATCTGTATTTTCATAGGATTCATAGATATGGTATTATAAATTATGATATCAAATATATATTTACACTGAAGGCAGTATTGATTAATGTTTTTTAGTTAAGGGCAAAAGTGAGATTTTAAAGTATTTTTTTCTATACGATATGATTATACTTTAATGGAATACATGTGTAATTTCAAGTGACCCTCCATTTATAGAGTGGCATGTCTGATGTACCTTTGAAACCTTCATTTCTCCATCGTTTCTGAAGCAAGAAATGCGCAAGTCACTTTTGTAATGAACCACAAAAAAATATTCAGTTTTCAAAATGGGAAACATGAATATTTAATGCAATACTTGATCAGACAAAGCTTTGTAGGGTATTGTTGTAAATCATAATATATTTTATTTCTTTTCTTAATCTTTTAGTTTGGGTGAGTAGAGTGAGTACAATGCAATGCAATGTAAAATGTAGATTGCCTGAGGAAGGGAAATGCAAGCAGATGTAATATTAAAAGAGCCCCGCCCCATGAGTGCCCCCCCCTCAGGGAGGGCACGCGTAGGGGGAGGGGTTTGGGGCGCGGCCCCCTCTCGTATGCCACTGCCCATAAAACCTCTATATACTTATAGAGTATCTTATGAAACCTTTATATACTCCTATAGTATCCCATAAAACCTCTATACTTATAGAGTATCTCATGAAACCTCTTTATACTCCTAGAGTATCCCATAAACATTTACATACTTCTAGAGTATCCCATAAAACCTTACTCCTAGAGTATCCAATGAAACCTCCATACTCCTAGCGTATCCCATGAAGCCTCTATATACTCCTAAAGTATCCCGGGAAACCTCTATACTCCTAGAGTATCCCATGAAACCTCTTTATACTCCTAGAGTATCCCATGAAACCTCTTTATACTCCTAGAGTATCCAATGAAACCTCTATACTCCTAGAGTAGTCCATGATACCTCTATCTACTCCTAGAGTATATCATGGAACCTCTATACTCCTACAGTATCCCATGAAACCTCTATATACTCCTAGAGTATCCCATGAAACCTCTATAGTCCTAGAGTATCACATGAAATCTCTTTATTCTCCTAGGATATCCCATGAAACCTCTTTATTTCCCTAGGGTATCCCATGAAACCTCTTTATTCTCCTAGGGTATCCCATGAAACCTCTTTATTCTTCTAGAGTATCCCATGAAACCACTTTATTCTCCTAGAGTATCCCATGAAACCTCTATGTTCTCCTAGAGTATCCCATGAAACCTCTGATCCTCGGATGAGAATGAGGAACCCCGAACGATGAATCTTCTCCCCCAATTTTAGAGGAACAAGGAGGGCAGTTTGTATCCGCACTCAGACCAACAGACACCTCTAAATCAATCATTTTTGTTTTCTATAGAAGTTAAAAAAAATTTATCTAAATATTAAAAAACTAGCCTTTTAGGGCGCTGTGCGCCCAATCTTCTATTTCAATTGTGAACATGTTCTCTTTGTGTACATTGTAAAACAAAAACAAACTAAAATTTTGCTGATTTTATAAATAAAATTTTGTGGATTTCTAAAATTTTAAATTTTTTTTTTAATTATAGGCAAATTTTTTAAAATTCAATCTTCCAGAAACCTTACCTAGGGTCACGCGAGGTCCCACAAAAAGTTGGGCCCGATCGGTTCAGCCGTATTGGATTGGTTACCAACAAACAGACAAACATATAGACAAGCAAAGTATATATATAGATATGACATAAAAAGAATGTATCTGGTTATTACAGTATGTTATCTGTGAGGTATATAAGAAATTTAATTACTTTTTATTTATTATAAATATTTTGTCAGTTTCAATTATTAGTATATTTCTTATAAATATATATATTAATAAATTCATGGACAATTTCCAACTTAGCCAATTAAGCCACAAAAAATGTATGCAAACCCTATCACCCTCATTCTACTCTCCTGAGTTTTAGTAACTCCTTGAATAAATCTAAGATGTTATCAAAAATTTCGATGCGATCGAATTTGAAATTAATTGCGTTTCAAGATAAGAATAAAAAAGTCAGAAATGTAAGTTTATTGGCTGTATATTAATGCTTCATAATAGATGTTTTATAGCTAGAAACAGATGTATTTTGTCAATTTTTAGAAAATGAGGTTTTATACTTCTTAGATACTTCTTGTTTATTCTTGGAAAGTTCTAGATTAAAAATGTGTTGGTTCTATCCTATACGCAATAACAGTTAACCCTTCAACTCCCCTCCAAATATTTAAAATATATATAAATATAGATATATATAAATATTTAGAAATTTTAAATATAATTTTGGTAAAAGCCTTAAATTTCTTTCCCTAAATAAATTTGTATTAGATCAATTTAGAGACGTAACTACAAACTTTAGATCAATTTAGAGACGTAACTACAAACTTTAGATCAATTTAGAGACGTAACTACAAACTTTAGATCAATTTAGAGACGTAACTACAAACTACGTAAATCCTATAGTTTCATAATAATTTTTTTTTCGCACAATTTAACTCTACATAAAATTCCAATTCAAATACACCGATATATTATAATCCAGATTTATTTTGAATTTTCTACACGTAAAATTTACGTATGAAAGATATGAAAAGTGGTAAATACCAATGCCCCCCTTCTCTCTCTCTCTGTAGGTGTTTTTATATTTACAGATTTTCGAAGCATATACAATTTGCTTACATCATTTAAAAATTATAAAACTGAAAAAAATTGCCTTCCATTAAATACATTTCCGAAAGCTTCTTCTTTCATAAAAAAATGAAAAATAAAAAATAAATTATTATTTTCAAATTATCCTTTAAGGAATTGAGTCTTTGCAGCAAACAATGATTTTCTATAGTCCTTGTATTGTTCCAACCAAATGTCGTAGACCTTAGATATTTCAATCTATGAATTATGTTAGCTTAACTTATCTAAGTTTGAAATATTAAATGTGTACAACATCATCAGGTCGCTAAGATATTGGAATTCGAAAATTTAAGTTTGTGGCAAAAACTCAATTCCTTTGTATTTGTTTCCGTGAGATATTAATGTGTTCTCTCTGTAGATTAGTTTTTTCCTTAAACCAATCAGAAGCAAACAGCAATTTTTCTAGCTAATGAGGAGAACAGAGTGATAGCAGATTTCACATATTGTTATGAAATCGTTAAACCAGATCATAATGTAGGAAAGGATTTCTGATTTGAAATACCGCCAAGCATGGAATTGTTTTGCAACTTGATCAACTACTCCGGTCACTCCTGTATGCCGAGTCCATTAGCGCCTGATCCAATCAGGGTTCAGTCATGTGCTTGTTGTCTATTCTAACCTAATAGAGATAGTTACATCTATCTCATTAACCAATTAGAGTTATGAATCCTTCAATCGGCACTAACAGTAAATGGAAATATTTACTTCTACTGAAGCTATAGTGCGCGGTAGATGCTCTTTTGCCAAATATTTACTTCTACTGAAACAATAGTCCGGTAGATGCTCTTTTGCCAAATTAAGTTTATAGTAACTCAGTCAAACTTTTCTGGATAAAATATCCTCATTTTTTAGGATTTATACTTTCTGATTTTTTGAATATAATTACGTTTACTTCCTGGAAAATATGCCTTTAGTTTCCAAAGTAAATTTTTTCAGTTTCCTGTTTAATTGCAATTTTGACATTTTCCTGGATAAAATACCGTCATTTCGCTTGATAAAAATACCCTCAGTTTCTTGGTTAAACAATTTCAGTTTCCTGGTAAAATACCTGCAGTTTCCTGGTAAAATACGTCAGGTTTCCTGGATGAAATACCGTTAATTTCCTGGAAATATACCTGCAGTTTCCTGGTAAGGTAACTTAAGTTTTCCTGTAAGATACCTTTAGTTTCCTGGATAAAATAACCGTTATTTTCTTGATAAATTAATTCCAGTTCCCTTGTAAAAATACCGTCATCTTCCTAGATAGAAAACCGCCATTTTCCTGAATTGAATGCCGTCAGCTTCCTGGATAGAATACCGTCATTTTCCTGAATTAAATGCCGCCAGTTTCCTGGATAAATTGCTTATGCAGTTTCCTGAGTAAATGCTTTCGTGAGCAGCTACAACGTCTCTGTCTGAACTGTATTTTTAAAAACCTTAGCTTTGAAAATCTACCTGTGAAAACAAACTTGGAGCAGTTAAATATTTATTATATTTATAAATATTCTTTATTATCTCATGTTTCTTCTATTGATAAACAAGAAGAGAAGGAAAGATCCTTTTGTGAAGATGAAAACCTTTTGAACACGAAGATTCCAAGAGAAAGAATTAAAAAGATTTATTTCCCTTCTTTCTATTGTATACTGGAGAACCTCTAAGATTAAGACAGGCTGAACAAAATAATATATTAGATTTGCTAATTCTAATTATATTCTAAATCCATTCCTCACTAACAGCTGCAACACTGCAGCTATGCAATTTGGTCAGTAAGCTAATAAATTTTTTACTAAAGAAATTGACCTTTTTTATTTTAATATCAATTGTTTAAATTCCCTGGAATTTTTCAACTTGTATTAAGCGAAAAGATAAAGATAAAATACAGAACTTTAAATATCAAAACCTTTTTTCTGGGAGCGCAAATTCGACGTTCAAATTAAACTCCTACTTTGGGGGTGCATACGTTTTCAGAATCGGTTTTTTTTAAATTATTAAATAACGACGACAAAAATTTATTTAAAACTCTACATAAACTAATTATAGTTGTTTAGGAACCGGCTGAGAATAAAAATTAATTTTATCATCGAAAATAAGTAATCTTGTTTAATTATTAGTTTCTATTTTCTCATTATTCACAAAGATTTTCTGCAGATTTTCTGAATTATTGTTGAAAAGACGACATTTGAAGAATTTGAAGAAATCTGCGAATAAATTCAAAGAAAATAAGAACTTCAATATAATAATGAAAACGAAATAATTGACTCTAGCATTGATTTATTGACAAATTTCTTTTGAGAAATATGTTCCCAACCATCTAATTAGATTACTGTACGATTTTTACTTTATTTTTCGTCGTCGTAATTTAGTAATTTCAAAAAAACGATTCTGAAAACGTATCCACGCCCAAAGTAGGAGTTTTGAACGTCGAATTTGCGCTCAAACTCAGTTCAACTACCTTACATAGCCGGTCTGTCCCTTTAATAATTTTTATTTTTTTATTTAAGAAAATATAAAGTTTTTTAAAAAGTTCGTTTCCGAATATTCCTGTATACACTGGTACCCATACAACTGTGGAATAGGTAGACTAAATTTAAGCAATCTTAGTTATATTCTATGTTGCTATTATAAAATAATTTTACAAGTATGCGTCAAATATTTTAGAAATCCAACGTATAGAAATCGCTAGGTATAGCAACAAGGGGAGAACATTTTTATATTTTTGAGAAATTAAATAATCAGTACAAAGTAGATATAATTTTCATAAAATCCTTTTATTTAAATGGTAACACGGAATTTTATGAAATCATATTAGCATTAATGGAGAACTTTTTTTTACATTTTTGAGAATTTTTTTGTAAAAATAAAATTGTACATATCATTTTCATAAAATAGCTTTTTCTTTAATAGTAACACGCAATTTTATGTAACCATATAATCATTCATTTATGTTGTCAGAACATAATAAAATCGGGGAGGACCTTAAACACAATAGAGAGCAGTACAAATGTATATATTTATCTAGTTAGTTGTATAGTGTCTAGGGTATAGAAATAATGATAATGATAGTGATAAGCTACAATGTTTTACAAAAAAGTTTAATTTCTCAAAAATATAAAAAATGTTCTCCCGGAAAATACGCCTTGTTGCTATACCTAGCGATTTTTATACGTTGGATTTCTATACTTTGGATTTTTATACTTTGGATTTCTATACTTTGGATTTCTATACTTTGGATTTCTATACTTTGGATTTCTATACGTTGGATTTCTATACGTTGGATTTCTTTACTTTGGATTTCTATACTTTGGATTTCTATAAAGTTTGACGTTTATTTAATTTTCTATAGACAATATAAAATCCAAACTTGAATCTAACAGTCGTCTCTCTATTTCACAGTTTTATGGGTCTTGCTGTAAAAAAAATAGCTTTCTTACTCCATATTTTACCCCCAGCGCTCGGGAGGAAAATATTGCGGATTTCTAAGTTTTATTTCGGCGGGTTTAATTAATCTAAGTTAAATCCCACGACATTTCTCTGAGCTCGCTTAGAACTGACAAATTATTCTCTTTAAAGGTTTATTTTCTAGTAGAATATGGCCGGGTTCGACACCAACACTTCACCATACTAAAATGGAATATTTATTTCTATAGTAGAATGTGACCGGGTCCCACACCAACACTCCAGAATACTACGATGGAATAGAAATTAAATGGCCGCCAAAGGAAACATAGATCCAGCTTGCCATGAAAAGTTGCATTACTTTTTAAGACTTTAAAGTATTACAACCCTTTAGCCTTTAATCTTTCCTAACTAGCTTATTTATACTTTTTTGTATAAAGCAATTGCTAAAAGCTTCAGTTTTAAAGAAGTATAATTGGCAAAATTCTCAAAAAATGATGCGTGAGGGTTCGCAACTTGTGGATCACTGAAAGTTATAGGAATTAGAAAATCAGATTTTGTGACGAAGACTCAATTTCTTCATGACATAATGGAATAAAATTGAGCACCTCTGGGAGGAATATATCTAGAACTGCAGAAACTATTGTAATGTGGATATCGAGATCAATGCATTATTTCGATCTTAATCTACAGATTGATTAAATCTTTATTCGATATCCTGTATTGTAATCGTATACCTAAAGGAATAATTAAAAAGAAGAGTTTATGCAATGATCCTCGTATTAATTTAAAGACAGAATTTGTTATCTTTTTGTTAAATACTGATAAAAAATTTGAAAGCTTTTTCGAGCATAAGCTTTTTTATTTAGAATGAAAAAAAAACATAGAGAAAAATATGGGCTCCACTACAGAACACAAAGATATTTTGCAAATTTGCATAAAGTGTGGTAAAAAGAATCTTTCTGCCATTTTGATAAGTTTTTGTTTGCAGTATCGTTAAACTTGACCTCTTGATCTCGATATCCAGTGGCACTTTTGAATTTGAGCAAAAAATGTTCGAACCCTCAATTTCATGATCGGTCCTGAATGGTATTTTTTACGTGTAAACATAACAGGGTTTGTCAGAAACAAGTTCTCAGTCTCATCCTTTCTGGGAACCCTGTCACTGTGATATAAAAGGTGCACGCTCTAAAGCAAAATTCTACGAGAATTTTGCCAATTACTTCTTAAAACCAAAGCAAACAACTAGTGCTGTACATTCCTAAATTGTGCATGTAAAGGGCTTCAGAAAAGCCTAAGTGAGTTAGAGTGGTAAAATGAAAGCCAAAGGCGTTGCGACACTTCAATGTCGACCATCTCTTAAAAATTGAAGACTTTTTATAAGCAGACCGAATCTATGTACTGCATATTCCTGTATTATAATTAAATGAACATCCTTGTCTTCAGATTGAAAATTATAAATTTACTGAGAGAGAAAAAATCTTAATTCATGATTGAGGTATAATCCAAATTACAGGTTCCCTTGTACACACATTGTAAACAAACATTCTCGTTGCATAACAGGTTTCCTTGTAAACACATTGTAAACAAACATTCTCGTTGCATAACAGGTTTTCAGTTTTTTTGCATCAACTCAGAATGCAGTTCCGTGCGGGTTAAACACTTTTTTGTAGAATAAGAAACCTCGGTTAATGAGGTGAATGAGTGAATCATGTTAATGATGTAATGAGGTAAATGAGATAAATAAGGTAAATGAGGTAAATGAGGTAAATAAGGTAAATGAGGTAAATGAGGTAAATGAGGTAAATGAGGTAAATGAGGTAAATGAGGTAAATGAGGTAAATGAGGTAAATGAGGTAAATGAGGTAAATGAGGTAAATGAGGTAAATGAGGTAAATGAGGTAAATGAGGTAAATGAGGTAAATGAGGTAAATGAGGTAAATGAGGTAAATGAGGTAAATGAGGTAAATGAGGTAAATGAGGTAAATGAGGTAAATGAGGTAAATGAGGTAAATGAGGTAAATGAGGTAAATGAGGTAAATGAGCTAGATGAGGTAAATGAGGTGATGTGAGTGGTCAAATGAAAACGCATGAAGGCGCATAATCATAGAAACTGGAAAGACAAGTCTTGCATCTTATATTTACATGGATCTTATTCTTTGAGAATTTAAATACCCGTTCCGTCTATAGGTTCCGTCTATAGGTTCCGTCTATAGATTCCGTCTATAGGTTCCGTCTATAGGTTCCGTCTATAGGTTCCGTCTATAGGTTCCATCTATAGGTTCCGTCCCAATTCTTCCAACGGTGGTAATATCGATGAAAGGGGGTATGGGAGATCAGATAGATTCCTCAAAATCAAAGTCCATGGGGATAAAAAAGACAAAAGTGCTTGCAAATTCAGTGCTGATTTGTTTGTCAATATTCCTCACTAAAATCACATATTTGAGAGTTCCTCCAGGTTCATTTTTCTTGGCTTTAGCTCAAGTTTAGAATTTCCCTCCCTCCCTCATGAGGGAGAACCTCATAGATGGACTAATCCAATTGGGGCCAGGAATGGGGATCCAATTATGAGATCAGGAGGGAAGAACCCATGGGATGGAGAGGAGGAAATTATTATTAGGATCGCGAGGGTATGGAGAGGGTAGTAAAGTGAGTTTAAGGAATAAAATTTATGATGGAGAGGGAGGGAAGGGAAGGGGAGAGGAGATGGGCCTTGCCAATCATAAGATGGAGTTGGAAAAAGCAGTCTGAGGTTTAAGTATTTTTATGAATATATTTAAAATAGATTTACTTTCCCTTTAAGACTCCTATTCCTATATCTGGTCCTGCAAGAGCTGGAAGGGGGAGGGGGAGGGGTGGAAGGAGGGGAACCATCATAAAAAGAATTGCTGAGTAAGATATCCCTGGAATACAGGGTGTCCTAGAAAATAATTTTTTTTAAAATTAAATTTGAATTTTTTAAGACAATAAGACAAACTAGAATCGTATTTTCTCCGGAACACTAAGTAAAAGTATTTTCTCAGAAGCACCATGTAATTGAATCCTTTCAGGAAGACAACATTTTTATTCAAATGCCAGCGTAACACGATATAAATCAGATTTTTTGAGCCAGAAATTTTTTTTTATGGAAGACCTAATGAAGTATTCCTATAGAGGAGAGAGGGAGGGGGAGGGGGCTAAAAACATTCAGTCTCCGACGAACCGATGTCGAACATCAAAAGTCCAGAACTATTTACCCGAATTTTGCCTTCGGGGNGGTAGACAAATCTTACAAAATAAACAATGTTTATTTTATTCTGGATTAAGAACATTTAATTAGACAAGGACTTTGGAAAAAATCTTAATTTTTGGGAGTTTGAGAATAAAAAGGAAATTCGCCAAGTTGTCTTTCTTTACATATACATAAATTTGTTTTGTCTGTCTATTTGTATCAAATCAAATAGATTATCAAGTACTAGCATCTATTTGTATCAAATCAATCAGATTATCAAGTACTAGCATCTATTTGTATCAAATCAAATAGATTATCAAGTACTAGAATCTATTTGTATCAAATCAAATAGATTATCAAGTACTAGAATCTATTTGTATCAAATCAAATAGATTATCAAGTACTAGAATCTATTTGTATCAAATCAAATAGATTATCAAGTACTAGAATCTATTTGTATCAAATCAAATAGATTATCAAGTACTAGCATCTATAATTTGTATCAAATCAAATAGATTATAAGTACTGGAATCCAGTGTGTATCCGAACCTTGCAGAGGAAGGGTGTCAGCAGAGCTTTCTAAGCCTGTTGAGAGAAAGGGCGCTATGTGCGTTGTACTTGTATAGAAGTCTAGATAGCAAGGACACTTCTCTCCACAACTGAGTGGAAAGCGTGACTAATCCCGAACAAGATATAGGAATAAAGATGAATACAGAAGGAATACAGAAACTCAAAACATCAGGGATGAAGTACACACTGATACAGGTTTTAAGGGGGAACAGAGCCTTCAATAGACTTTAAATCAAATATCATAAACTGGTTTTTCACCCTTCTCAAAATGGAAACTGGATTACTCATGGAAGACCTCTGACAATGATAGGCAAAAGACACACTCCCCGTGTTTTAAAGCGATGGGACAGCATGCTTAGCGGGTTATTTTTTCTTTAAAAAATCTGTCCACGTGGGAATACACGTTAAAAGTGAGGACTATGGTATATCTCATACCTGTTACCCTTACAACCCCATCCTCATCCGCCTACCTCCTAAATTCCAACCTTATCCTACTTCACGAGCAGATATAGTGGAACTCAGAAACTGCTTTGCTGTGGAATCTTAATCAAAACTTTCTGAGAGAGATCATCATTGGTATCATGGGTGTTCCTTTCCTAGGGGGTACACCCAAATCACCTTGAACCTAGCCGAATGCAGTTAAGGCTAGGAGGTCTTTTAATTTCTTTCTAACTTACTGCAAGACGTTGATACATGTAATGCAGCTGACAAAGGGAAGTTCTCATTACAACAATGTCAGCAATAAACCTGCATAGATTGCTGATATCAAAAACGACTGGAATAAATATAGAAACTCAAGAGCTGATATTGAAATTACAAATTGCCTGATCAGCTCTCGAAACTGCATATTAACCCTCCTGGGGGGGCGGGGGTATGCAGCTAATTGAATGAGCAAAACAGGACAGCCAGGAAACAAGAAGATTGGAAAAATGAGTATCTGCATTCTGCATTAAATACATGTATCAATTAATTTGTTTCATAAAAAAATCATAAATAAATAAATTGATAAAGTTAAAAATAAGTACTGGAATCTATTTGTATCAAATAAACGTCACAATTAACATGGTTCGCAGGGAAGGTTTCTGGCTGGTCTAAATAAAAAATGTAGACATTTAATGATTTTAAAAAAATCATTAAATTAAACAGCAAATTCACGAAAACTGTTGTTTTTGAAATTAGAAGAAATCTTTAAAAAATCACAATAAATCAATAAAAATAAAATGCAATCTAGATTTATCCAATTTTCAATCAGATAAAATTTGCCGACAAACTTGATGATTGGCATTATCTTTTTTTGGTCAATCGAATTTCAAGATATTTTTCCCTACCATAATCTTAGAACATTGGGAGACATTTTAGAACTACTTAAAGGGAGTAGCTTTAAATGTCGTCTTTTCATTAAAAACTCCCGGAAATCTACAGAAAATGGTTTTCAACATTGAGACAATAACTGAATAAGATTACTTATTTTCGATGATAAGAGTTAATTTTTATTTCTCAGCTTGTTCCTAAACAATTAATTAGTATATTGTAGAATTTGTGTTACTCTTTTCATCGTCGTCATTGAATGATTTAAATAAAACAGATTCTCAAAATCATCCCTCCAAAATGGACAATCAATGAGGATTTTAAAAGATTGCATTTGCGGTCTTGCTGAAAAAATATGCACGAAAAAAGCGTCTGATAGGTCTCAAATGGATCCTAAAAATTTGTTAATAATATTGCCATCTTAGTTCAACTACGATACATTGCCGGTCACTCCCTTTAAATTTTGAAAAAGAATTTAACAATTCTCAAATTTATTGTGAAACCTGAAACCAACCTGATTCTACAATTTTCTAAAACTTCTGAAATTTAAGAAATTTTGTCTCATTATTTCACTTTAAAATCTAGATGTGAACAGAGAGAGAGAGACACACAATTTGTGAAAACTTAAACTTTTATGAGAATGTTGGGTTTACATTGTGCAGTTGTTAAATTTAAGTAGAGAAATGAATGTTGTTTAAAATGCTGAATTAAAGCTTTATGTCAGCTGTTTAAAACTCCATCTGAACAAGATGCTTCATAAATAAATATTTCAAAAGTGTTTTTTTTTTATTAAATCTTATTCAGTTTGGCCATGACTAATACTTTCACATGGATGTGCAAAAAAAAATGTGATCCAATAAAAACTGTGAATAAGTTTTATAAGCCATTTAAAGTACCTTAAACGTTTCAAGCATTATTTTTTGTCTGATGCTAAAAATTACTAAAAAATACATTCATTCCTCATCGTCTCTTTATTCGAATCATTGTTCAATTATTTTTTTATGGATCGTATACAGATGGATTTGCGCTAACACCCCCTTGTAGAGAAAACGCTGGAGATATTACAAAAAGAATTCTATTCTACACTATTTAGAGTTAAGATTGAACAATCCTGAGAATTTAAACTTTTATCTAGTTAAATAGTATTTTTTTTCAAATAAAAATAGATAAAAATATTTTCTAATGGCGCTTGCATACTTTAAATTGATATCTTATTCTGAAAATTGAGTAATTCCAGAATTTTTAAGTTTAAAATCTTTTGTTAGATAATCTTTAGAATAGAAAAGTTGAGAAGGTTTCTGATCTTCATAATTACAATGGTTTAGTCATCTTGATTGTATGACACAAGTTTTAATTTTTGATTTATATTCAGATGGTTTGATGCGGTAGAAAACCTGATGAGAATGAGCCCCGGGTTGGTTGAGCAGACAAGGATTGAATATTAAATTCTCCCCCCTGCATCTGGAATAGGAAACAAGGAGAAGAATGACCCAGAAAATGTGACAGAGCTATACAATTGGTTCTAATAGTTTGATCTTCTCTCTATTGAATTGTTCAGATAGGGATTAGAGCTGAAATGTGAACAAAGATTGAAATGTGATTGAACTAGAATGTAAAATGTGAATATATCCAGAAAGAAAATCCTTGTGATGTGAATTCATAAATAATGTTCGGATTGTTAGTTAGTCTCCTTATACTGGAGACAAGACTCACTAGCAGCACATTCAACCTCAACCAATATACCAGGACGAATCGGTCGTCCCAAATATCCAGGTACAAATAGAGGTGGACAAATAGGACGTCCCAAATATCCAGGTACAAATAGAGCTGGACAAATAGGACGTCCCAAATATCAAGGTACAAATAAGCAGGGCAAACAGGACGTCCAAAATATCCAGGTACAAAAAGAGCAGGGCAAACAGGACGTCCCAAATATCCAGGTACAAATATACCAGGACGAATCGGTCGTCCCAAATATCTAGGTACAAATAGGACGTCCCAAATATCCAGGTACAAATATACCAGGACAAATCGGTCGTCCCAAATATCCAGGTACAAATAGAGCTGGACAAATATGACGTCCTGAATATAACAGTTACAAATAGAGCAGGACAAAAAGGACGTACCAAATATCCAGGTACAAATAGAACAGGACAAACAGGACGTCCCAAATATCCAGATACAGGTACATATACAGCATGGAAAACAAGACGTCACAAATATCCGGAAAACAAGATGTCACAAATATCCGGATACAAATAGAGCAGAACAAACAGGACGTCCCAAATATCCAGGTATATATATATATATAAATAGCAGAGCAAACAGGTTGTAACAAATATCCAGATACAGCAATAGAGGAGAACAGAGCAGAGTAGTAAATCAAACAATCTGTTCACAATTCTTCTCAAGATTACAGTTCAGCAATAAAAGAACATGATAAACACTATTCCATTACATCCCCCATGCCTACCCCCTCCCCTAATAGTTTCCATTACAACCATAACGATGAAGGCTAATGGTTGGTCCATAAATAAAACTTGAGAGTTTTTCTTTGCACGAGAATTGATTAGATTTTAATGAAAAGAAATGATAAAACTGCAACCTTTCATATCCAAACATTTTTTTTAAGTTAGTGAAAGGGATGAAAAATGTTCATATACAATATTTGGCTTAGTTTTCTTAAACTTTTTCATTCTTTGAATTGAAGTTTTAAATATGAGAATGGGAATTAAAAGTTAGATATATGAATTGAGAAAAGTTAAAAGGACCTAAAGGGATAGTTCAGGAATTTTGAAAAAATAATTTTCATAAAGCAAGTTAGTCGCTTTATCAACAATTTTAATTCATTTCTTGTTTCTGTAACTATAGACTAGGTTCTACTGGACTTGTTTATCTTGTATCTGGAACTATATAAGACTAGGTTCTACTGGACTTGTTTATCTTGTGTCTGGAACTATATAAGAATAGGATCTATTGAACTTGTTTATCTTGTATCTGGAACTATATAAGACTAGGTTCTACTGGACTTGTTTATCTTGTTTCTGGAACTAAAAGACTAGGTTCTACTGAACTTGTTTATCTTGTATCTGGAACTATATAAGTCTAGGTTCTACAGAACTTGTTTATCTTGTATCTGGAACTATATAAGACTAGGTTCTACTGAACTTGTTTATCTTGTATCTGGAACTATATAAGACTAGGTTCTACTGAACTTTTTTATCTTGTATCTGGAACTATATAAGACTAGGTTCTACTGGACTTGTTTATCTTGTTTCTGGAACTAAAAGACTAGGTTCAACTGAACTTGTTTATCTTGTATCTGGAACTATAAGATTAGATGAAAGGTATTTGACAGAATGAAGAATAATGGACTCTACACACAGCTTCTTGTTTCTTCATCAAAACAAAACAAAATTCTTTTCAGTCAACATTTATTTTAAACAATAGAAACATTCTTCGGAAGAAGCAGAAAAATGCTTTTTTAAACTTAGCAACACTTCCAAAAAGTTATGCTCCTTGATTTTGATAAATCATTTTTCTGTGTTTATTCTTCATTTCTTCCTTCATTTGAAAATAATTTGTCTATATTCAATGTTCCATTACTTAAAGAATTTAAAAATAGTTTGTCCATTTGTTCATTACTCCTTCAATCAGGAAAATTATTTGTCCATAATCAATCCTCCTTTGATTTCAAATAGTTTGTCCATTATTTCTTTCATTTCAAATAATTTGTCAATTATTTCTTTAATTTCAAATAATTTGTCCATTACTTCTTTAATCAAACTAATTTGTCAATTTGTTCTCCAATAGTTTTCAGTTTAAAATATTTTTTTCCATATTCCTTGCTCCATTGCTTTATCAGTTTAAAAAACAATTTGTCCATGTTCAATGCTCCATTACTCCATGAATTTGAAAATGATTTGTCAAAATTCAGTTCTCCGTTAGTCTTTAAATTTAAAAATAAAGGAAATGAGCCTTTGCCACAAATTCTGAATTTCTAATCCCAAAATCTTTGCATCCCAATGTCGGAGACCTTAGCTTTTTCAAACTATGAATGTATACACTAACAGTTTAGAATGAAATACTTATCCATACCAATTTAACAAAAAATATTATGATTATTTTTTAGTCAAGCTTTATATCCATTATTAAGTCTTTTTAATAGTCAAAAAGAGATGTTTAAACTTGATTATTTTATACTATTTGTGATATATTTCTCTTTTAACAGTATTTTTAGAGATTTTTTTAGGAAATACATAAAATAATCAAAGTATTTGACATTAACAAACTTTTATACTTTTATTTGCTTATTTACGACGAAAATTATAATACAAAATGTGAAAACTCTTTAATTGGATTTGATAAACCAGATATATTTCAGATATATTACAAATATAAATATATATGATATATATTCTCAAGCATTCTGGAAATACATACCTAGCAGAATATTATTTTACAGCGCAGAACAGGTCTCAAAGATTTAAGTTTGTGGCAAAAAATTGCCCTATGAATGATGGATGCCAAGAAGTCCTTAATTTGAAAAATAATTTGTCGATATTTATTGCTTCATTATTTTCTCTTATTCTACAAAAATTATTTCCTTTTTTCTCCTTCAATTAGAAAAATAATTAGTTCATGCGGTTGTTGGCCCTTTTAATATGAAAATAGTGTGTTCTTATAATTTTAACTCTAAAGAAATTACTTTGGAGAAAAAGGTTTTTTTTATTATTTACAAAAAAATAACTAAACCGAGGTTTTAGTTTAAATATGTCAGAAGTTTTATTGTTGTAAAAGATTAAAATTTATTTTCCATTTATAAACTGAAAATGATCTAAAGCATTATATTTATTCTATATTTAATATCATGTTTTTGACGTTTTGCTGAATTTTACTAAACGGCAATTTTCTTTAAAAGAGAAATCTGTAAACTTTTTTAATTTGCAGTCTTGATAAATTCATAGTTTTTTAAATATAAGGTTTCAATATGCAAAGTTATTCTACATTAATAAAACTCTTTGCTCATATATGTATAATATATACATACATGGAGTGAGTGCCCTGGGAAAAACATAGGCTAAAGCAAATATCTTTTGTTCAAATGTTTAATGTAGCTAGCAAGTATTTAAAAATATGAGTTTGAGACGAGAACTTTGTTTCTTTTAATCTCTTCCATAATCAGAAGATTAAAATGGAAATGGAATATACAAGAACAGATTTAAAGCTTCAATATTCAAGACATTTAGTTTTATCTCTAGATTATATATTCCAGCTTTGGTTTTGTAGATCTAGAAAAATATAAAAATTTAAATAATATTTTAGGCCCGCAGTGGTTTGCACTTAGGATAATACTCTACAATTAGTATATTTCAAAACTAAGAAAGAATAAAACTAAAAGAAAAGTAACACATTCTATACTCACGTCAAATTAAAGTGCAGGAATTGAGTCTTTGCCACAAACTCTGATTTTTTATCCCTATATTCTTGCAACCTAATGTTGTAGACCTTTTTTACATTATCAGGTAACAATAATATAAGGATTAGAAAATTTGAGTTAATGACAAAGACTCAATTCCTTTTACTTGAGGTTGAAATTTTGCATTTATGCATGCTTTCAATCTTAACTCATCTCATTGAATATATTGAGACTAATAATAATGTTTTTAAATGTAACAAAAACTTTGCTATTCTCCTTCTTGTGTGTAAATCATAACTAGAGGAGCTACGACGTCAGATAGTTTTACCAGTAATGTCGCACAAAGGAATTAAATCTTAGCCACAAACTCAAATGTTATAATCCTTATATCTTTGCAACCTGGTGGTGTAAACCTTTAAGATGTCAAACTTAGAATACTTGATCTGACATAAGAAGTAGTCTGTTTAGTGTTTATACTATACTACTTACAGAATACATGGTTTGAAATATCCAAGTTTTATGGCAGTGATATAAAAAAGTTATGGTTTTATAGTTGTATAAAAAAATCAGTTCCTCTTGCGTTAGATTGAAACATTACATGATTTAAATCTTAACTCATATTTTTGAAAAGATGTTGAGACAAACATTGTTCTGTACTAGAATGTCATCAAATAATGGAAATGAGTCTCTGCCACCAACTCAAACTTCTAAACCATATATCTTTGCAACTTGATGGAGTAAACCTTTGATATTTCAAACTTACATTATTTGCTGTAGTATTATTAGTAGTTTGAAATATTTAAGGTCTACGACATTGCATGGACTGCAAATATGAAGGTATTAGAAAATCAAAGTTTGTCGCAAAGCCTCGGTTTCTTTATACTCTCGTAAAATACGGCGTCACAAACTAGTACCTCCCATGTTTCTGGCAGAACCACTTTAATTTTTATTCTAATTAAAATTCTAACTTTAAATTGTAAAGAAGGTTTTGTATTAAACTTGTAAGCTTTTAAAATATTAAACGGATAAAAATGCGACATTTTCTTTACCGATGAAGTTGACAGGGACATGGTGAAACAATGTGATACAAAACAATGGAACAGAATTGGATAAAAGAAATATTTCACTCAAACGAAGGAAGATATCACAATTTTAAGATATATAACAAATTTTCTTCAGAAATTTTAGAAAATTTAAAATACATAATTTTAATTTGAACTTTTAGGAGAAGCTGTGAAGTTTAGTTTAGATTAAATGTTTAAAGCAAAACATAATTCAATATTAAGTTAAATAAATGCACTTTGCACAATATACATTGAAATAAATTCTACATTTCTTGATTTTTGGTTTTAACCATCGATGTTATTGAGCTAGACCGTGGTTCAACTATCGATATTATAGTACTAGATTGTGTCCCAAACATATTTATTAAATAACTAGATTGCGTCCCAACAATTTATATTATAGAACTAGATTGTGTCCCAATCATCTATATTAGAGAACTAGATTGTGTCCCAAACATATTTATTAAATAACAAGATTGCGTCCCAACAATTTATATTATAGAACTAGATTGTGTCCCAATCATCTATATTAGAGAACTAGATTGTGTCCCAACCATATTTATTAAATAACTAGATTGCGTCCCAACAATTTATATTAAAGAACTATAGATTGTGTCTCAACCATCTATATTATAGAATTAGATTGTGTCCCAGCCATCTATATTATAGAACTAGACTGCAGTGTCCCAGCAATATATATTATGGAACTAAATTGTGTCCCAACCATTGATAATATAAAACTATAGATTGTGTCCCAACCATCTATCTTACAGTACTAGATTGTGTCTATTTTATAGAATTGAAGTATGTCCCATCCTACAATTTTAATCAATAAGAAGAATGTGTCCTAAGAAAATACAATATCCCAATTATATCGATAATATATAATCAATCATATTGTGTTCCAAATATCAATAATAAAGACCTGAATCCAATAAATAAAACACTCCAAGACTCCAAGAGTCTATTTCTCGATCCAATAATCTATAAGAAGCTAATTTGTCCACTGACAAGAAGCATCCCCCCCCCCCCTTTCCCGCTTGGGATTCTGGTACCCCCCCCCCCTCTCAAGTATTCCCCCTGGGGGGGGGGGTTGTAAATGTGTCTAGAATGGGGGAAATTAGAAACTAATCACAAGATTGGAAAGATCCAGAATATCCGAAACAATTTAAAGGGACTGTATTCGTATTGTTAGACGACCTTTCATTAAAATAGTAGCACGCTCGATTCACAACGGTAACCTTCAAAACTTAATCTAATCAATATGTAAAAGATAACACTATTTTCTGAATGTAAAAAAGTGTTTAATTCTTATAAATTCTTCATTGTTTTTGAAGCAAGAAATGCGCAAATTCTTACTTGATAAGATAAAGCATTTAAGGATACTATTGTGAATAGGACATGCTAGGGTACCGTTGTGAATAGGAAATGCAACTCTATCAATGGAGCGCATTACGATTACAGGCCCTCTAAGTACAATACTTTTGTAAGTACATGAAAAAAAAGAAAAACTACAAATTATAAGAAAAGTTTTAAATAGTCTCATTTTTTAGGAACCTTGTAAACGACAATTTAGAATGGAGTTTCTCTGCAGGTAACAATTTTATGAATACTTGCTTGGGAACCCGGCTATACCTGGAAATCTAAAGTTTTTGTTCACAACTTAATATATTTAAAACAGGATCAGAATATTCCTGTGGTCTCAAGTCACTCAATGGTTTCATTAGGAATCAGACTACTTATAGAAATATACAAATATATATATATATAAATATATACCATGCACAACCGGTGTACATTTGAATCCGAGCTGGGCCAACGTTTGCGGTCCTTATTTGGACTGTCCCGCCTGGACGGCTAGCTGAGGCCGTTCCTTCCATAAACTACATTGGTCGACAACTTGACGTCTCCTATTTTGGTCGTGAAATGTACGGAGAAATATCTATCTATCAGATAAGAATTTAGCACGAGACATCTAGCGGCCAACATATCGTCCCCCAAAGTAAGTGAAATACACGACCACTTTCTATGGAGAGAATGGGCTCTGGTGCAACTATAGTTGACGCTGCCCAAGGTACTAATGCAAGGAAAGTTATTTCAGAAGTGTATACATTTTTTGTACTGCAGTGTATTGTCTTTGGACGGAAAAGTAAACACAAGACGGATGTCACAGCCTGACATAGAATCCATTTTCACAAAAATAATCTATGAAATATTCTGGTTATAGAAAACTATTATGTGAATTTTCATAATTATCAAAATTAAATTCGTTTAACCGTTTCGGATACTAAACGAACACTGATGCATCTATCCTTGTTCACAAATTCCGCCCAGAGAGAACTGATTTCAATATGTACACAGAATATACGCGACTGCAATTAACTTTCCTTGCATAAGTACCTGACACTGCTTCTTGGTTCAATTTACATTCACCAAAGCGGCAAGGCAGCGTTACGTGATACGTACATATAAATATAATCATCATTATATGCTAAAATCATAGTTTTCTTATTTTATTTTTAGAGATTATTTTTCCTATTTGTTTCTTTTCTTGTTGTTCACCATATATTTTCCTGTTGGTTAGCTCCAATTCTTCCTCTCCATTAATGTTTACGTAACCTCAGATATTATATCCTTTCAGAGTCTTAGCGAGCATTGGAGATACAGGGTTACCCGCATTTAAACCCACGATCTCAAGTTTCCATTTAAAATTTCGTATCCAGTAAAATTTGGTAAATGCTGAAAAAGATATGATAAATTAAAAATTATGTATGTATGTACATCTGCAGCGAGTCACGAGTTTTAGAAAAATTGTAAAATTGTCTCAAAAACTCTTCTTTTATGGGTAATCCTGTGTTTCGCGATCAACTCTGGCCGCTAATAGTCAATAAAAACCAAGGATAAACCCTTAGATATCGAACCTAGACATTTTGTAGCTCAGGTTGATCGTAACGTCCTACAACTTCATAAATCCCTTGACATCTCTTACATCTCTCTGTCTCAGAATAAATCAATGCTCTGTAGATTGACATGATTAGAACTTTATTTTAATTATATGAACGTAAAATATACAGTAAACAATCTAAAACTTTGATATTTGCTTAAAGCTTTCAATATAAGAGATATTCACTATGACGACGAAAATTCAAAAGTCTTGACCTTATATTAATCCTTCAAAAGTTATAGTCTCTAGAACTCAAATTACAGATTCACAATCATGTTTTAACATCGAGGAATTGGACAAGGATTTTAATCAGTAAATATATCTAAAAGGTTTCAACTCGTCTTTGTGGAAAAGTATAAATCAATTCTTTTTTATCCAATGATTATGAATATATATGAAAAATGTACCTCAAAGTGCCTTAGCTATGAAAATAACACAGGTTTTACTATCGATAATTATCAATTTTAACTGACGAGAATTTTACTGAAACAACATGGCGTCTAAGTAACGTACATTTACAACTGGTTTAAGTGTTTAGAGAATACGATTCCCAGCTCTCCCCTCAACAGGGGCTCCACAGTACTACTTTGCAAAAAATCTAATATTTCAAACTCTGTGAGATCAGATATCATGAGTTTAAAATATCAAAGGTTGACTCCATTAGGTTGAAAAAATATAGGGATTAGCAATTTTGAGTTTGTGGCAAAATCTCAATTCCTTTGTAAAATCTTAAATCTCATCTTTTGTTGGTAACCCTGTACATCATATATATATATACATATAGAGTTATATTATAGAAGGAAACCAATGATGCTAAGTTTATGGTAAAGCCAGGCTAGGCTGCCTGAATTGAACCATCATGATTCCAACTACAATATGTTGATATAAACGAAAATATTATTCTAACCTCAACCCATTTCTTTAGAAAATTTGTCTAAATCTTGTATTCAAGGAGGAACTATGAGGAGTAAAGTTCAACAATATTCTTATTTAAATATTTTAAACTTTATATATTTACATCATCTTGCTCTTAAAGTATGGAAAATATTAATATTTATTTGAAATACATGATGTTTGGTGATAAATTAAAAAGGAATTGAGTTTTTGCCACACACTCTGATCCCTATAAAACAAACTGTCATTAACTGGGAAAATTCTGAGAAACATGATTCAAGTCTTTTGCAATTATTACAAATAATTTAGTTTAACATAAGGGCCTAAATTCAGAAAATGTCATTTTTATGCCAATATTTATATTACAATACTTATAACTTACCAATATGTAGGGCAGTAAAATACTTTCGCGATAAAATTAACAGTTTCATAAAAGTTGATTTTGTTGTGCAACTGAACTCCTTTGTTTATCATTTTCTATATTAGTATTATATATAGTATATACTATATAGTAAATACACAATGCTACTCCTAGAAACCTAACTATACAGTTTACTACACTTCATATTATTACCATGGTAATATATGTACCAGCACAGGGGTAATATATCATTACCATGGTAATATACCAGCACTGGGGTAATATATCAGCACTGGAATAATATATCATTACCATGGTAATATACCAGCACTGGGGTTATATATCAGCACTGGGATAATATATCATTACCATGGTAATATACCAGCACTGGGGTAATATATCAGCACTGGGATAATATATCATTACCATGGTAATATACCAGCACTGGGGTAATATATCATTACCATGGTAATATACCAGCACAGGGTTAATATATCATTAACATGGTAATATACCAGCACTGGGGTAATATATCAGCACAGGGTTAATATATCGTTACCATGGTAATATACCAGCACTGGGGTAATATATCATTACCATGGTAATATACCAGCACAGGGTTAATATATCATTACCATGGTAATATACCAGCACAGTAGTAATATATCATTACCATGGTAATATACCAGCACAGGGTTAATATATCATTAACATGGTAATATACCAGCACTGGGGTAATATATCATTACCATGGTAATATACCAGCACTGGGGTAATATATCATTACCATGGTAATATACCAGCACTGGGGTAATATATCATTACCATGGTAATATACCAGCACAGGGTTAATATATCATTACCATGGTAATATACCAGCACAGTAGAAATATATCATTACCATGGTAATATACCAGCACAGTATTAATATATCATTACCATGGTAATATACCAGCACAGTAGAAATATATCATTACCATGGTAATATACCAGCACAGTAGTAATATATCATTACCATGGTAATATACCATCACAGTGGTAATATATCATTACCATGGTAATATACCATCACAGTGGTAATATACCAGCACAGTGGAAATACTACAGTTGCTCATATGGTTGGTGCAACCATATGAGCAACGTGTACTAAATATTATATATTGTACTGCAGGTGTACCAACCACATGAACTACGTGTTGTAAACCTTATATATTGTACTACAGGTGTACCAACCACATGAACTACGTGTTGTAAACCTTGCATATTGTATTGTAGGTGTACTAACCATATGAACAACGTGTACTAAATCTTATATATTGTACTGCACGTGTGCCAACCATATGAACTACGTGTACTGAACCTTATAGATTGTACTGTAGGTGTACTAACCATATGAACAACTTGCACTGCACTGCACTATTGTACTGTAGGTGTACTAACCATATGAACTACGTGTACTGAACCTTATGTATTGTACTGTAGGTGTACCAACCAGATGAACTACGTGTACTGAACCTTATATATTGTACTGTAGGTGTACCAACCAGATGAACTGCGTCAGCCCCGGATTGTACTACAATGCCTTTTGCCAGGTGGAGGTCATGGGGGTCATCTGGGTTCAACCTGAGATAATAGAGTAAGTATTTATGGTTTGAGATTACGTCAAATTAAAGTTAATTTTTTGTTAATTTAAATCTTACATGTTTTCAACCAAAGCTTCTCTTACTGAAGGGGTTTTGAGAAGTAGAAAAAAATTTTGCAGAAAGGAATTGAGTTTTTGCCACAAACTCTGATTTGATTATCCCTATATCTTTGTAACAGAATGTTGTAGATCTTGAATATTTAAACTATGAATTCTGTTATATCAGATTATCTAAGTTTGAAATATCATCCGGCCGCAAATATATAGTGATTAGAAGATCAGAGTTTGTGGCAAAGACTCAATTCCTTTGCATTGAGTTTGAGACCCCGTCGGGGCCTTAAAACCCCCGGAGGGGGGCTGAGCCTCCATAGCCCCCCCCCCTGAATACGCCCCTGATATTCAGTTTTCCATGATTAGTAGACATTACTTGCCCATCACATTTATCGTGATCTAATTTAGCCTTTCATTAATTCTGCTGAAGAATGCATGCAGGCTCGGGAGAGGGGGGGAGTCAGAACAATTGTTTAACTAATAATAGAAAACTACATTTATTGATTGCCTTTAGAATTAGTTTGTGACTAGTGATGTGCCTTCAGTTTAGTTTGTGACTAGTGATGTGCCTTCAGTTTAGTTTGTGACTAGTGATGTGCCTTCAGTTTAGTTTGTGACTAGTGATGTGCCTACAGTTTAGTTTGTGACTAGTAATGTGCCTTCAGTTTAGTTTGTGACTAGTAATGTGCCTTCAGTTTAGTTTGTGACTTGTGATGTGCCTTCAGTTTAGTTTATGACTAGTAATGTGCCTTCAGTTTAGTTTGTGACTAGTGATGTGCCTTCAGTTTAGCTTGTGACTAGTGATGTGCCTACAGTTTAGTTTGTGACTAGTGATGTGCCTTCAGTTTAGTTTGTGACTAGTAATGTGCCTTCAGTTTAGTTTGCGACTACTGATGTGCCTTTAGTTTAGTTTGTGACTAGTGATGTGCCTTCAGTTTAGTTTGAGACTAGTGATGTGCCTACAGTTTAGTTTGTGCCCAGTGATGTGCCTTCAGTTTAGTTTGTAACTAGTGATGTGCCTTCAGTTTAGTTTGTGACTAGTGATGTGCCTTCAGTTTAGCTTGTGACTAGTGATGTGCCTTCAGTTTAGTTTGTCACTAGTCATGTGCCTTCAGTTTAGTTTGTGACTAGTAATGTGCCTTCAGTTTAGCTTGTGACTAGTGATGTGCCTTCAGTTTAGTTTGTCACTAGTCATGTGCCTTCAGTTTAGTTTGTGACTAATGATGTGCCTACAGTTTAGTTTGTGACTAGTGATGTGCCTTCAGTTTAGTTTGTGACTAGTGATGTGCCTTCAGTTTAGTTTGTGCCTAGTGATGTGCCTTCAGTTTAGTTTGTTATAACGATTTTTTTGGATTGTTTTTCATTTTATCAGATTAAAGATATTGATAAAAGCAAGTTTTATTATTTAAAAAAAAAAATTAACAACACTTTTTGGGACAACATTAATTTTTAATTATCATCATGACTTGTAACATAATAATAATTGTACATAATAACCTTGTAACACACAATCTCAGCTTTATATAGAACATTATAAAAATAAAGAAAGAAAATAAAAAGAAACCTCAATTTATTGAAATAAGAAGACAGCTTATCCAAGCGTAACGCTCAAAGATGGGTTTGAGGGCCAGAATGTTTCTAATGGAGTTTATGAACATTTTGTAAACTTTTATTTTGTTACAAATTGAACAGTTCAAAGAAAAATTCATATGAAATCAAGGAAAAATATCGGATCAGATTTACTTTCAGGGACATTTTTTATGTGGTATAATTGACTTAAAGTGACTGTAAATGTGAAGTGACCTTCCATCAATAAAGTGGAATGTCCGATTCACACCGGTACACTTAAAAGCTGATCTAGTAGGCATTATATCCATGTTTTAACTTGTGTAGTAACCTTACTTATTTTATACTTATAGTCATGTTTCTCTTTCTGAAAACGGATTTGTTTCAATTGTCAGAATTAATTGAGAGAGAATTCTTCTTTACTTATTTTCTCTCTAAGAGTCCCAGGCCAGGAACTAAAGTTAAAGGGAGAGACCGGCTAGACATGGTAGTTGAGCTGAAAGTACAGTATTGTAGATAAAAACTTTCCCTTTAAAGGGAGCTTTTCAGAATTATAAAATCTGATATTAAATATATATACAAATATACAAACAGAAGTGACCTTTTTTAATTGAAAGGAAGTCTGTAATTTTTATTTTGGTTAGGTTAGGTTAGGTTAGGTCAGGTTATGTTATAGAAAGTGAGACCTTTTAAACTCTGGAATAGGAAGCTTGTCTGTGTAAGCTATACAATTGTGGTTTTATGTTCATTTGATTATTTAAAATCTTAATTTTTTTTGGTAAAGGTTCAAAAATTATAAAATGAAAAATTCTGTGAAAGTTCCCTTTAAGGATTCATAACTCTCTATGATACCATTATTCTTCTTGTTCCCTTGTGTGACAAAAACATATATCTGTTCTTGTTAGAGTCAGGAACATTATATAGATTAAAGGGGCTGTTCACTTATTTCAAAATAGATTAAAGGGATTTTTTCCTTATTTTGAAATAGACATAATACAATAATTTTGGAATTTAGAATCCCAACCAACTTTTGAGAATGGTAAACAATCCCTTCAAGGAACACCAGGAACATTATATAGATTCTGGAACACAAATCGCACATTCGCGTTCCCTTGCCGTAAAGTATGGGGAGAAATTAGACGGAGGGAATAAAAGAGAGGAAAAAGATAAAATTAAGTTAGAAAAGAAGGAATTAAAAGGAAGGGAAAGAAAGAAAGAAAGAACTCGTTTTTGTGTAGGGAATAAGAAATTTAAATATGTTTTAAACAATCCTAATTTTCTAATATCCTGATATATTGATATCCAGATATCCTAATATCCAGATATCCTGATATCCTGATATTCAGATATCCTGATATCCTGATATCATGATATCCTGATATAATGATATCCTGATATCCTGATATTCTGATATTCTGATATTCTGATATTCTGATATCCTGATATCCTGATATCCTGATATCCTGATATCCTGATATTCTGATATAATGATATCCTGATATCCTGATATCCTGATATCCTGATATCCTAATGTCCTGATATCCTGATATTATGATATCCCGATATCATGATATCCTGATATCATGATATCCTGATATAATGATATCCTGATATCCTGATATAATGATATCCTGATATCCTGATATTCTGATATTCTGATATTCTGATATAATGATATCCTGATATCCTGATATCCTGATATCCAGATAAACAATATGTAAAGTTTATGCAGAACAAACAATGGGTTTATCCAACTTTCTCTGCATAAACCGTAAACACAAAACAAACAGCTTTTGGAAGTTATTTTTAGCAGTTAAGCTTAGTACCTTTACCACCCCCGGCAGCTCACTTTCCGACAAAATATATTTAAATCACATAACTATGTTCTATCCAGCCAACCATCTCTTCTTAAGTATTCCCATTATTCCTCAACTCATACTCCAATATCCAGGAGTAATCCATTCTAATGCATCCCGTATCTACCCTCCTTAAACCTCAACTTCTGTCCTCTCTTCACTCCCCAAATTATCTCCTGTTCATTCCCCAGATTACCTTTTATTCGCAACCCAAATTATTTCCTATCTCTACTCCTTCCTTCGCTCCCCAGATTATCTCTTATCTCTACTCCTCCCTCTACTCCCTAGACTATCTCCTATCTCTACTCCTCCCTCTACTCCCTAGACTCTCTCCTATCTCTACTCCTCCCTCCACTCCCCAGATTATCTCTACTCCCCCTCCACTCCTCCCTCCACTCACCAGATTATCTCCTATCTCTACTTCCCCTCCACTCCTCCCTCCACTTACCAGATTATTTCCTATCTCTACTCCTCCCTCAACTCCCCAGATTATCTCCTATCTCTGCTCCTCTCTCCACTCCCCAAATTATCTCCTATCTCTACTCCTCTCTCCACTCCCCAAATTATCTCCTATATCTACTCCTCCCTCCACTCCCCAGATTTTCTCCTATCACCCCCTCTCCATGCAATCCCAGATTATCTCCTATCTCAACTTCTTCCTCCACTCCCCATATTTTTCTCCTAATACCCCTCCATACACGCAATCTCCAGATTATCTCTACTCCTCCTCCTACTCCCCTAAACAAAGCTCATCCTTCAAAATGTATTTTATCTTCTGGTGTTAAACTAGGGAACTTATTACTTTATTCCCTCCTATCTGTCAGCTTCTATACTTGCATCCCTAGGGAGAGAAATATCTTAACCTTATCCTTATCTGATCCAGTCTTTATCACTTTATCCCGACATATTCTTAGATCATCTTTATTCTGCATCTTATTTGATCCCATCCAAACTTATTTTGCAATACTTTAACCTATCCCATCCTAATTTTAACATAATCTCGTCCTATTCTTACTTTTTATGAGGTTAAAACGTTTGTATCTTAAAATTGTGGCTCCATCGCTCAGTCTCTATCCCCATTAATGGTTAAACATGAAAAACTGATTTCTTTTTTGACTAATTTCTTAATTGTCTGCTAGTGGATTTTTAATTTATCCAGGAAACAGCGGATTTCTTGTATATCCACGGAATCGCGGATTTTATGTGAAACATATCCATTAACGTATATAAAGGGTTACCCACATAGGACAAGACTTCAGAGACGACAGTGCGGAATTTATTTGGTATTTCTTCTTTTATTTCTGGTTCACAACAGGTGTAAGCTAATTTCTTATATATTTTGTTATTTAGAAACTATAACGAAGGCAGAAGGCCAAGTTCAGCCTTCCGATCCTTGAATTTAAAGAGTAGCAGGTCGGCATTAAAGTCTCTTCTTTTTTGGATAACCCTGCTTTACGCTCAGCTTCGGGGGCCTTTTCTCATTTGAAGTTATCTAATAACAATAAAAATTCCATTCTAAAGATTTATAAACCTTCCCTGGGGTCGATTCACCTGTTTTTACAAACAAACAGACAAGCAAAGTATGTTTTATTATACAGGGGCCGGAAACGTCGTGTATGTGTGTCTGTACCAAAATAGTGTGTGAAAGTAATACCGACCGAAGGCGTGTACTGTAGGTATATACAGTACATAAGAATCTAAGTATTTGTACAGTCTAGGAGAGTACATTTGTATATTGTTAATTGTTTACTTAAAAATAAGTTTAATATACATGTAGTATATTATGCATATATTTAAGTCAACACTATACAGCCAAATTTTCATGCAAAGAATATAACATGATCAAAGTTAACAATAAACTACTCGTAATTAAAGCTTAAATATAATTGACGACATTGTTCTGCAATTTCCTTGACTGTAGTCATGTTGTGTGTCTGTACCAAAAGAGTCTGTAATAACGAACTCGTCTGCAAAGCAGTGCGACTGGCTTTCTCATGACAGACCAGCGCCATTTCCCTTCCCTTTTTTCTTATTCCCTAATATTATATAAAGAACAAGAAGTTGTATGTATATAAATGTAGCGTGAATGACTAAGTATGTTTAAGAATATTGTAAGTATAATATTTGGTTTGGTTGGAGAAATGATCAGTAATGGTTACATTATATTCACCAGGGGATAGAAAATATTGATCTAAAGAGTTCGTCTAGTCCAGATCCTGCAGGTTTATATTCGTTCAATCAGGGGCGGATACAGGGGGGCGGGGGAAATTCGCCCCTTCCCTGACAGATTCAGGGAGGGGCGTAGCCCCCCCTGAATTTGGAATTTTTTGTTCCTATTTTCAGAATAGCTTCTCAATAGCATGCATAAGGGAAAGACACCCTAGTGCAAAACAGGAAAAATATCTGTCTTAATAAACTATAATGTGTGAAAAGTTAAAAATCTAGTTTTTTAGTCTTTAGTCATTAATTTTGACTCTTTTCGCCTGCGACGCGATTTTTTGTTCCTAATCATGAATTTTTTTGTTCCTAAAAAATCTAGCTCCCCCCTCACTTAAATCCTGTATCCGCCCCTGTGTTCAATTCACACATTTTTAGTTTCATTGTAAAAAAAATAACTTCCAGGGGCTGTAAGAGTAATAAATACATGAAAACATGGCAATGCCAGATTCACAACCCTACCCTTAAATGCGTTGTGTCTGATAAAGTATGAATTTAAACTGTTGGTTTAAACTCAGTATTTTTTTATGTTTATTTTGATTTGTGTTTTATCTGCAAAAGTAACTTGCGGATTTATACAGCAGAGTCGAGGAAGGAAATTAACGGAATTTATCTATTTACAAAATATGCTAATTCGTAATTGGGTTTGGAACATGAAATACAATAGTTAGCTGACAAAAGTCGTTTATACAGCTCTAACATTTAGTGTTGATAATGATCCAAACCTTATAGAGTAAATAAAGTAGGTGTCAGTTCCACATATATAATAATATATATTTCAATCTGGGTTGGTCCTCTTCAGTTTCAAACCTTATAATGAAAATCAAATTAAAAGCTGCAAAAAATCACAAGAAAATAAATTGAAACAACATTTTCTATTAATGGTGGTCAGAACAGCGTTGAGCTTAGTTTGCTAGTATTATCGCCCCCCCCCCCCTTTCAATATCTTGAAATTTTGCTAAACATGACGCTGGAAAAATGTTTTAAAGACTTTACTTGAAGTTCAAATTGTATTCTAATATGGCTGGGGAGTTAAACTACCTATCCTAAGAAAATGTAAAATGTGGATAAAATTGTCTAAACTTGGATAATTTTCAAACTAAAATCTTAATTTTGAAAAAGAAATTGAACTTTGTGAAAATTTTGCACAAGTTTTTATCTGAAGAAAATAAATGAGAGTTAAATTTAGCTCAGTTGGTTTCTTGATAATGTTTTCTCACCTTTAAACTAACCTTTCTATCCCACTATCCCCCCTGCCTCCCTATCCAATCCCACCCCCCTAAAAATCCTAATTCTCCCCCTATCTTACTATCTAACCAACCTCTCCCTCCCTATCCTACTACCCCCTCCATCCCTATCCAACCACCCCCTCACTCCCTATTCAACCAACCACACACTCCCTCCCTATGCCACTAGCCCCCTCCCTCCCTATCCATCCCTTCCCCCATCCTGACCTAATTCTAAAATCCCTCCCTCCTTCCCACCATAATCCCTCCCTCTCAAATTCATCCATAATTCCCTCTCCATTCTTCTCTCCCCTCAAATTCTCCCTTAACCTCTAATACCCCCCTTTTCGTTTTTCATGAATTAAAACTTTTTTTAATTGGAAATGAGATTTTATTTAACTGTCAAATCGACAACTTGTTGGAAATCAAAAACTTTATACATTTTGAAACCATACTCAATTATTTATTCTTTAAGTAGTTTTTGTGTTTTATATTTCCTTACATTTTACATAAAGTCATTTTTTTCAAACAAATATTTTTCTAGAAAATTAAAAACACAGTTTAAACCAATATGTTAGAAACCTTCTTTTTGTCTACAGTCGCAGTTATTACCTGTATGACTTTGTAACCTCGTAACTTCTCTAATTTTGATTTTACCTACATCGAAAAGTAAACAATTACCAAGTTACATATAAGATACTAGGCTTTCATGGGATCCGCGCTCATCTTCTATTTCAATTTTGAACAATTTCTCTTGTATACATTGTAAAACAATAATAAACTAAATTTCGAGGATTTTCAAGATTTAATAATTTAAGGCTAATTTTTGAAATTGTGATCATCAATAAACCTTTCCAATCAAAATTTAGGCCAGATCGCTTCAGCCGTTTTGACGTTTATTGGATACAAACAAACAGACAGACAAACAAGCGAAGAATATATATATATATATATATATATTCATAAAACTTTCTTCTTCTCAAAAGCTCTTCAACTAGAGGAATCATGATAGAAAACTCTTCCATGCATTTGCGTCAGGTTGACGGGGCTCCTTTTGTACGCAGGCCGCGTAATTTTTGGCCAGTCTCATACAACCTAATATTCGTTTTGTTGTTTTTAGTCTATAATTTCATAACTTATTTGGTTAAAGGGAGTGACCGGCTATGTAAGGTAGTTGAACTGAGTATGCAGTGTTGTGGAAAACTTCTTTAGGATTCATTTGAGACATATTTCACTTTTTAAAGATCTGTAAATCCTGAGTTTGAGCGCAAATTTGACGTTCACAACTCCTGATTTGGGGGTGGATACGCTTTCAGAATTATTTTTTTTTAAATTATTAAATAACGACAACGAAAAATAAAGTAAAAATTATACAGTAATCTAATTAGATGGCTAGGAACATATTTCACAAAAGAAATTTGTCAATAAATCAATGCTAAAATCGATTATTTCGTTTTCATTATTATATTTAATTTCCAATTTTCTTTGAATTTATTCGCAGATTTCTTTAAATTTTTTAAATGTCGTCTTTTCAATAATAATTATAGAAAATCTGCGAACATACTTTTGAATAATGAGGAACCAGAATAATGAGATAATAGAAACTAATAATTGAACAAGATTACTTATTTTCGATGGTAAGATTAATTTTTATTTTCTCAAAATGTTCCTTTACATGACGTCTGTAGTTTATTGTAGAATATTTTTACATTTTATGTCGTCGTTAATTAGTAATTTAAAAAAAAACTAATTCTGAAAACGTATCCACCCCCAAATCAGGAGTTTTGAACGTCGAATTTGCGCTCAAACTCAGGATTTACAGACTTTTAAAAAGTGAAATATGTCTCAAATGAATCCTAAAGAAGTTTTCCACAACACTGCGTCCTCAGTTCAACTACCTTACATAGCCGACAACTCCCGTTAAAGGCTTTTATTTTTTTTCCGTTTAATCAAATACGAAAACAAATGAAAAGGCATTTTTTGTAACTTTAATTGACCCTCTCCATGTGAAGAGCGCCCTGTCAGATTCGTGGCAGTATCTTCACACCTTTTTTTCAATGATCAATGATAGGGAAAATATCATGTTTTTTGCTTGAAAGTTTGATTCTACAATTGCTTCGAAATTTCAAGTAGCATATTCATGGTTAAACCACAGTTAGAAATATTCATTTTTTTAAAGAGAAAAACGTGCATATCTTATTCGTTCTAGGTCAGAGAAAGATTGAGAACAGTTGTGAATCGAAAATACCGAACTAAATCACATGAAATTCCATCTACACTCCCTTTAATAGTTGAATACACACTCCCTTTAATAGTTGAATATACACTCTCTTTAATAGTTGACTATACATTCCCTTTAATAGTTGAATCTACACCCCCTTTAAAAGTTGAATCTACACTTCCTTTAATAGTTGAATAAACATTCCCTTTAATAATTGAATCTACACTCCCTTTAATAGTCTAATATCCACTCACTTTAATAGTTGAATCTACACTCCCTTTAAAAATTGAATCTACACCCCCTTTAATAGTTGAATCTACACTCCCTTTTATAGTCGAATATTCACTCCCTTTATTAGTTGAATCTTCACTCCCTTTAATAGTTGAATATACATTCCCTTTAATAGTTGAATCTACACTCACTTTAATAGTTGAATCTACACTCCCTTGAATAGTTGAATCTACACTCCCTTTAATAGTTGAATCTACACTCCCTTTAATAGTTGAATATACACTCCCTTTAATAGTTGAATATATATATACACTCCCTTTAATAGTTGAATCTACACTCCCTTTAATAGTTGAATCTACACTCCCTTTAATAGTTGAATCTACACTCCCTTGAATAGTTGAATATACACTCCCTTTAATAGTTGAATATACACTCCCTTTAATAGTTGAATCTACACTCCCTTTAATAGTTGAATCTACACTCTCTTTAATAGTTGAATATACATACACTCCCTTTAATAGTTGAATCTACACTCCCTTTAATAGTTTAATCTACACTCCCTTTAATATTTGAATATATATACACTCCCTTTAATAGTTGAATCTACACTCCCTTTAATAGTTGAATTCAAAGTTAGTGTCTAGAAATACCTAAATAAATGAAAACGACCATGTAGTTAAAAATATTTAACATGCATCCCTTTTGCTAATAATTAATTCTGGGTTGATGCAACTATAGCTCTGGAATCTAAATTCACAGATTGCAATTTAGATATTTTCCTCGTTTCATTTCGTTTCCAAACATTACAATTTGAATATTCAAATAAGTTAAATGTTTTAAACATTCAAGACTTTTATTAATGTAAATAGATAAATAGTGTGCACTTATTAGAAATAGATAAATAGTGTGCACTTATTAGAAAATCACTTTAAACATTCAAGACTTTTATTAATTTAAATAGATAAATAGTGTGCATTTATTAGAAATAGATAAATAGTGTGCACTTATTAGAAAATCACTTTAAACAATCCAATTCTTGGAATTAAGAACAAAATAAAGACACTTTATCCATAGCATTTAAGATTTTACTTTTTGTGTTATCTGGCGAAGAGAATTGGGTTTCTGGCAAAGAGAATAGGGTTTCTAGCAATAAGAATCAGGTTTCTGGCAAAGAGAATCGGGTTTCTGGCAAAAAATTATTTTGAAAGAATGTATCGATCATGATCTCAGGGACATATTCGAGTTGTGAAATTAGTTTTGTTGTGTAACAAACTCCAATAATTGGAATAATAATGGATATTTCAAATCCCTTTGATTCTAAACAATTTGATAATTAATGTTGCAAAGAATTGAATAATTAATAAATTGATGATTTTAGATACCGAGGACATATAATAGTGATGTCTGCTCAGAGCCTTCCAATAATCCTTGAAGAGGTAATTTATATTAAAAATAACAAGATATCAATTCATTACAAAAATTGCCCAGACGAAAGGTACATTGTGTCCCACGAAACATGAGAGTTCAGAGACGAATTGACTATTGTCTTTAATCTTTAAATAATTGAAATCTCCGTAATTTTGACGAGCACAAAATAAATTAGGCAATGCCAGGACAATGTGAACATTTCCAAATATTTTATTTGTAAAATTTTTAAACGAATACATGCCGTAAATTTTATCAAAGTCAAAACGATCTTTAAGTCGTTTCTCAACTGTCTTGTTTCAAGGGACACCCTGTATATTCGGTCGTAGGCGATTATATCAATATAATGAAGACGACTTTTTTATTTACATGTTTTTGTGTATACATGCTGTTTAAAAGTGTGATATAAATCATAATTGAAATCGAAAGTAGTCTTCATTATATTGATATAATCGTCTACCACCGTATTTACCTAGTTTGTTGGTTGTTATTTTAATTTTTTATCCAATCGAGCCGATCAAAGGATTGAACAATTTATATAATAAAATTTTCATGTTTTTTGTAATTGTTTAAATATTTCAGGATAGATTCAGTTATAAGCAGATTCAGCATTCTAAACCAAAAAGGAAGAAGAAACGAGAATAAAGAAGAAAAACACAAGATAGAATTGTAGAATAAAGAAAGAATCTTAAAATGAATTACAAAATTTAGAATTTGAGACGATTTGTTTGATTTTTTTATTATCATTAGAAAAATCGATATCTATATAAGAACGTCCATAAAAGGTTGACTTTTGAGTTACGCAATGGAAAATAATAGAGTTACGCAACGGAAATTTGAGTTACGCAACGGAAAAGATTGAAAAGTTTTTGTAGTTTTAACGTGAAGGTAAAATTAATTGCGTATAAAAAAATTATAAATAGTTACAAATAAATTCAGTTACTGAAAGACAAAACAAAACTGGATTTTTAACAATTAAGCAAACTTTTTCTCGTGATATCTAGAAATTTAAAAGAATTCTCCATGAAATTCTTTAATTTACGAACCTTTTCCGCCTTAAAAATGATTTGGATGCTTTACTATATACAGTGCGCATCAAAACAAACATTTACTAATACAAAACCATATTTTACAAATTGTTTAATTGATATATGACAGGAAAAACGAGGGGCCACTTTTCAAGGCATGAAAGCAAGCTTGAGGATTTTACATCAGATTCGGCGAGACAATAATCTCCAGTTAGCTTTCTGTGTGTTATGTACTCGATTTATAATTACAATTAAAGAATTATTATTATACAGTGAATCCCAGATATATGAATACAATAGCAAGAGTCTTTTATAATGTTGTATTACATATTTAAGATCAAATGCCGCGGAAAAATGAGTTTAATATTAATATATCAATAGCATTCATATTTCAGGGCTATTAATATACCTTCAGTTAAAAATAAAAAGAAGTTTCTTTAGAATTTTCAAAAAACTTATGACGGTCTATGTATTCATATATCTGGAATTCACTGTAATTACAATTAAAGAATTATTATTAGTATTACAATTAAAGAATTATTATTTTAATTACAATTAAAGACTTATTCTTATAATTAAAATTAAAGAATTATTTATTTCAATTACAATTAAAGAATTATTATTATAATTAAAATTAAAGAATTATTATTTGGAACATTTATGTAACATTTACTCTTACACATATTGTCAAAATGTTAAGTGAGAAACACGTTTTAATATCATAATACTAAATCATTTAAACGCCATTTTAAACTGTCGTCTTTACTTTCGTGTATACAGTATAAACGATTGTCCAGGTTTAAAACCTGAGAACACTTCAATATTTTGTAAAACTGTATAAATATTATAAATAAAAATAAAATATATAAATTGTAGAATTAATTTACGAGTATGGAAAACCATGGAAAAAAGTTATCAGCATTTTTATTTGAACTTCTTTCATAGCGTTCTAAACTTCACAAAACTACGTCTGTGTGGTTTATTTTATTAACATATATTTTACTTTGAAATCAATCTTACAGGGTGTCCCAAAAAACATGGGAATTCAGTGACGAATTGGATATCGTCTTTGTTATGAATTAGCATTGTAATACCTAATTTCAATAGCCATAATATTATTATGTCTGCTAGAGTTTATTTTATGAAAGGAGTAAAAGACTGTAAAGATGTATCTATAATGTCTCCACAAGATGAACAGTAAAGACGGACAAGTTTTCTCTGTATGTATCCTGCAATTTTCTTGTTTTACTAAGTACAACCGTATGCAGTCAAAACATAAACAAACAAAATGTGAACATAGCAGACAAAACACTTACAGATTACAGCTTTCTCATTAGGTTTCACTATACTAAATCGAAGAATTATTTAAAAAGACGATATCGAATTCGTCACTGAATTCCCATGTTTATTGGGACACCCTGCACTATAATGTTTTATTATTATTCTCTTTGATATAGACATTTAAAACTATTCACTAACTGTCATGTTTCGTGGGACACCCGTTTAGAGTTTAGTATATTACCACACCACTCATATTGAATGATTGTTATCAGATTTGAACCCACCCTGTCAAAGTTAGAGAATATTTGACTACAGTATTTATAAAAGTACAATTTATAAATTTTCATGAAAATTTTTTTTAGGGTGAATGTAACAGTATTTTGAATTCGCAACGTTAAGTTAAACAATGCCATTTTTTGTGCACTTGCGGTAAAATACTGTTTTATTTTTGTTGATTTTGATTTGTAAATTAAAATATTACAATACAGTAGGTGTAGGTTTTCATTAGTTTTACTTGAGCTCGCAGTAAATGAAAGAAGTAGTTGTAAAGTAAAAAGGGTGTGTGAAAAAATTCTCTTAATTCTTATAATTTCCTTCCTTGTTTCTGTAACAAGAAATCCGCTTGCCCCCCCCCCCCAAGTTCAAATGTTTGGGATTTCAATCTTTATTAATCAAGGAATGAGAGACGAAAGTTTCTTGGAAAACTTTAACTTTACTTTAGTACTTTGCAGCCAGTTATTGATTAAATTAGTTCAAATTTATTGCTCAATATTCATTCAAAATTTGGACTGATTATAGGGACTGTAAGCGTAATTTCAGCTGACTCTCCATGCAAAGAGAGGAATGCCCGATTTACAACGGTACCCTTGAAACCTAGGACTAGTCGTCAACTTATCTATAAAATGGTGTTCAAATTGCTAAAAAAATGGAGTGTACGCTAGCTTACATTGTGAACTCAGCGCAGTTGACGTCATAATTATTGCTCGAAAAGCTCAAATATTCAATGTTCTCACCGAATTAAAATATGAATTTTTTTTCCTGCGACATATGGGAAATTTTATTAATATTCTTAAATATAAAATAACTTGTAGTTATTAGCAATTAATAGCATTTCTGTAGAGATATAAGTATCATTCCGTCATCCTAGATCAGTGAAAGGATTAAAGGGAACTGTTGTGAATGGGTCACTTGAAATTATTTCTCCAGTCCCTTTAGGCCTAAATTTATCCAATAATATTATTTATGCTGAGCCAGTGCATTTCAGAAAAATAATGGTTCATGTATAAATTTATAATGAAAAATAACAACATATAAAAACTTAACGTTTTGGCATCAGAAAATAAAACTTTTCTTTATATTTTAATCATTAAATTATCTAAAACGACACTTTTTTTTAACTTTCAGGACAATAATGTTTAACTTTGTAAACATTCTCTTTGAACCTGAAACTTTATTGACATAGATTGTGTGTTAGTGGTGTCAAATAAACTAGAAATCCTAAACTTGGTTCAAAACTTTCCAGGACAAATTGTACAGTCCAGGAACCAGGACAGATTGTACAGTCCAGGAACCAGGACAGATTGTACAGTCCAGGAACCAGGACAGATTATACAGTCCAGGAACCAGGACAGATTGTACAGTCCAGGAACAAGGACAGATTGTAAAGTCCAGGAACCAGGACAGATTGTATAGTCCAGGAACCAGGACAGATTGTAAAGTCCAGGAACCAGGACAGATTTTATAGTCCAGGAACCAGGAAAGATTGTATATTCCAGGAACCAGGACAGATAGTATAGTCCAGGAACCAGGACAGATTGTATAGTCCAGGAACCAGGACAGATTTTATAGTTCAGGAACCAAGACAGATTGTATAGTCCAGGAACCAGGACAGATTGTATAATCCAGGAACCAGGGACAGATTATATAGTCCAGAAACCAGGACAGATTGTATAGTCCAGGAACCAGGACAGATTGTATAGTTCAGGATCAAGGACAGATTGTATAGTCCAGGAACCAAGACAGATTGTAACCAGGACAGATTGTATAGTCCAGGAACCAGGACAGATTGTATGGTCCAGGAACCAGGACAGATTGTATATCCCAGAAACTAGGACGGATTGTATAGTCCTGGAACCAGGACAGATTGTATAGTCCAGTTTAAGGGCAGAAAAACTGAAAAACAACCACATCTTCCTAAAGAAATTGAGTTTTTGCCTCAAACTCAAATTTCAAATCTGTTCATATTTGCAACCTGATGGCGTAAAGCTTTGACTTTTTAACCCTTGATTATTTGTTTTAACGGAAATCATAGTTTGAAATATCAAAGATCTACGACATTGGTTCGTGATATATAGAGCCAGAGATTATAAAATCAGAGTTTGTGTCCAAAAAAGTCAATTCCTTCTACTCAGTTTAAGTTTAAAAGGCACCTTTGTGAATCTGACTTGAACTCTACGGTCTAAAATCCATTAAAAAGTTTTTAAATTATGGAAGAGCTAAGAAATGTTTAATGTCAACTTTAATAATAAAAATTAATTCTAAAAATCATGAAAGGATTTCCGCTGAAAAGAATTCATCTATCGAATATTCATGTCACAATTTTTTCTTCTAAATTGAAACTGAAACTTTGAAGATGATTTATAGATTTCTGGTTGAATAGAAAGGGATTTCTGTAGACTGATGGAAGTTGAAGGGGGGTTTAGGGGGTAAAATGGGGGAGGGGGGGTACTTTAAGCTTTAAACTCATATAACTTTTAAAGAAGTGAACCAAAGGAAACCAAGTGTATAAAAGAGTACTTTTTTAATAAATTGATATTTTTTAGTTCTTATTTGTTTTGTTCTAATTCTAGATTTTTGATTACATGTTAATTAATTTCTTAAAAGTTTTTTTAGAAGTATTCTTGTTCATAATGATTTATAAACTATTAACTAGAACTACAATGATGATATTTTTTTATTTTGAAAATGGTGCCAACATTTTTTTTTGAGGATAAAGATATTGAAAGATATTGAAACTATCTAATAAACAAATTCGTTCAGTCTTTTTTTTTAATGCACACATTGTTCCTGGAGAATGAATATTTTTATTGGGACACCCTTTATAATGAATATTTTTATTGGGACACCCTTTATAATGAATATTTTTATTGGGACACCCTTTATGATGAATATTTTTATTGGGATACCCTTTATAATGAATATTTTTATTGGGACACTCTTCATAATGAATATTTTTATTGGGACACCCTTTATAATGAATACTTTTATTGGAACACCCTTTATAATGAAAATTTTTATTGGGATACTCTTTATAATGAATATTTTTATTGGGACACCCTTTATAATGAATATCCTTATTGGGACACTCTTTATAATTAATATTTTTATTGGGATACCCTTTATAATGATTATCTTTATTGGGACACTCTTTATAATGAATATTTTTATTGGGACACTCTTTATAATGATATCTTCATTGGGACACTCTTTATAATGAATATTTTTATTGGGATACTCTTTATAATGAATATTTTTATTGGGACACCCTTTATTATGAATTTCTTTATTGGGACACTCTTTATAATGAATATCTTTATGACGCACATTTACAGAAAACACTTTCCAACTCTGAAACTTTTAATAAAGTGAAAAGTTAGGATAGACATTTATAAAGAAAGGTTTAAAAGCTAAGGATTGAAATAAGCCATCAATCTCTACCTTAAACCTTCAAACAAATTGAGAATTTGAAACATAAAGTTAATGTTTTTCGAATGAAGAAATGAATTCAAGAAATCATTGTAAAAATGTGTTTAATGGAGTATAAAATGTATGATGTAATGATAATGATAAAAATGTGTTTAATGGAGTATAAAATGTATGATGTAATGATAATGATAAAAATGTGTTTAATTGAGTATAAAATGTTTGATGTAATGATAATTATTTACAAGTAATTTATGTTGAAGGGAAAGTGTTTGACACAAATTCAAATTAATATTTCAAACTTAGATTATTATTTGAAATATCTAAGGTCTATGACATTGGATTGAAAAGATAAAGTAATTAGAAAATTTGAGTTTGTGGCAAGGACTCAATTCCTTTATTAACCCAAGATAAATTCCCAACACCATGCATTCATATTTTTTAGATGCAGGGATCATAACTGTTAGAAGTAGGATGGATTTCATTCTTTAATCCTTTATTAGAAATAACATTTATAGCAGTTTCATTTTATTTTATTTTCCACAAGATCACCAATAGATTTCCTCAAAATATTTTAGCCAATTTGGTCCAGCCGTTTGGCCAGCTATAGCTAACATATATACATACATAGATCCTTACATAAATACATATATCCATATAACTTTATTGTAAAGAATATTCAGGGACAATTCTCTAACACGTACTTACTTACTTGTTCTAGTTTTTAACTTAATAAAAAGCATAAAACTTTTGCAATTTTTATTTTTTTTTAAAGAGATCCAAGTCGCCATTTATGACTCATCTTCTGCGTGGTTTGCCTGTATTATCTGAATAATAGAAAAGAATAAAATTTTCTAAATAGAAGTTTCAAGATTAACTTCTGTTCAAGCATATTTCAAATGTTGATCAGCAAATAAGGAAATTTAATCAAAACTTGCCAAATATATTCAACCTTGGGCCGGGTTAATTTACTTCGAGAAATCTCGTCAGATAACATCATGAAATGGTGGCATTAAGAAAGGCATAGTAGATGTAACCCTCCATTTTAAGAGTGGCATTTCCGATTGAAAAGTGTTAAATTTAGATAATTTCCTCCTTGTTTTCTTCAGAATAAACCTACAAGTCACTTGACCAGGGATCAAAATATAACCGTAATTGTAAATCGGACATACCCGTATAGAAATGGAGGGCCTCGTGAAATTATTTCTACTTTCGATCCCTTAATAATTTTTAAATAATTGATTATTGAATTGATTGGATTATTGAAAAGTTGAAAAATCGTATAACTGATATAAAATGAATTCTAATTTTCTATTCTATAACAGAAGCGTATTAGGGGTGGGGGGGGGGGGGGAGGGGGGCCGTCCCCTTCCCTGAAAAATTGGGGGGCCGCAATAGGAGAGAGTAGGCACATTCTAGCCCTCAATTTTTTACTTTTAAAAATAGAAGAAAAAAAAAATTTGTCTGCGGCGCCATTTTATCACTCAAAATGGAGATTTTTTATAAACATGTATAAAAATTTAAATTCTAAAATTCATTTTCCCCCTGGCCTTGCTTTCGCTCTCATACCCAGAGATTGTCATGGGTTTGACATAAAAATGACCAAATTCCCAAGTATAAAATTCCATAATTCAACTCAACCTTCTCTTCTTTTAGGTACCTCCCGTTAACAGTGTTTTTAAATTGCCTCGACATTGCTTATTTAGATTCTAATAAAATATAAATAATAGTTTATTGACGATAATCTATCATAAAATTAAACCTGTTCCTATACATGACATCTGTAGTGTATAATTGTAGAACTTTTTTACATTTTATGTATGTCGTTCTTTAATAATTAAAAAAAAACAATGAGAAAATGTATCCACCCAGAAGTACGAGTTTTGAATGTCAAATTTACGCTCAAACTCAGTCTTTGAAACGTTTTATATGCCTCAAATGAATCCTAAAGAATTTGTCCACAACACTGCATACTCAGTTTAACTACCTTGCATAGCCGGTCTGTCCCTTTAAAGAGTGTAATTTTTAAAAGTTCTGAAATAAAATTCTAAACTGTTCCTTTAACTTGATGCCTAAACAATGGGTGAAACTGACTTTTATAATACTTCAACAAATTAGGGGAAGCATTGAGTTGCTGATGTTCAGTTAGGCTTAGATAACATCAGGGCTGAGAACTTTAGAACGGTGGATATCGAGATTAATGCTTGATCCTCTCTTTTTCATAATATCGATACTAACCTTATCTTAAACTTGTATCCTGAAAAGTGAATAAAATTCAACTAATCAGAATCGCGTATAGAAAGCCGATAAATTTGAAATTTTGCGCGCCATTTAAGATTATGTAAAGAAACGGAAGAGACTCTATAATTAAAAAAAAACGGTTTTGGATTTTTCTCTACTATATTCAAGAAAGAACGGTTTAAGAAGAAAATCAAAAGTGTGTCCATTGGATACTCAGGTTAAGTAATCGGGATTAAGGATATCTCATTCTAAAGCTTTCAGCTCAGATTAAACTGTCCTATAGAATTCAATTAAAATCTGAGCGAATTATTTCCTTGTTAAAAAATGAAAACCTACTCAAAATAAGGGACTTAGACAGAAAAACGTTATGTGAAAAACCCCGGTTTTTAAGGAAATGAAATGTACAATTCCAAGTGTTTATATTTCATAATATTTTATATTTTTCATGATCTGAGAGTTACTTTTGAAAACATTTATTCCTGTTTCGAGGATTTTTGATAATGAAGACGACATTTTCATATTTTCCAGGAATGTTCAAAAATCCAGCGCCAGCGAAAATTATTTTTTTAAAAAAATCAAAAATATTATGAAATATTAACTATATAAGAATGAGTCGAAAAATAATCGATGACTACTGTTTGTAATATCTGAATGATTTGTTTGGAATTAAATTGATTTGTGTACGATCCGAGTTGAATGTTGCATCTTTCCGAATTTGTATGGACGCTGCGTTCTTCGGTGTGAGTCGTTTTTAACAGTTTTCTCCTTATAGACGCTACAGAAGTAAGATTAATAGCGATCAAAAGCGCTTTTTTTCACATTAAGCCTATACCCCCTTTCATTTTTCGCGAACACTCCCTTTAATATCATTAAAAAGCAAAATGGAGTAAAGCATGTACTGATCGAAAAATATATCTGAACAGTTTAAAACGAACAGTTTAAAACGACCCCCTTAAAACAACTGCAGAGTGCAGATAAAGTGTTGATCATATATTCTAAAATGTAGAATAGAATATTTACAATATAACTATATTGACAATTTAAGTATAGGGATAAAATTGAATGTATTGAGGAATTTATGAAAAACTGACATAAAGGAATATATTATGGGTCTGCAAAAACTACTGAATATTTATATATATATATATATATATATATATAATATGTTATATATATTATTTATACTAAATATATTATATATATACAGTAGTTTTTGCAGACCCATAATATAAGAAAAGTATGCTCAGGATAAACTTCTGAACTATATAATATATAAATAAGAGACTGAGACCCCCCCCTCCCTCCAGTTCTTTAAGTTGTTTTATTTAAAGCCGAAAAGTTAGTCTAAAAAATAGATTACTTATTTTGTATCATTATAAACAAATTGTTGTGTTTTAGTATTTGGGGACAAATCTTTTATATTCATCTATAATATACTTTGCTTGTCTGTCTTTTTTTTTGTTTGTGTCCAATAAACGTCAAAACGGCTGAACAGATCGGGCCCAAATTTTGTTTGGGACCTCAAAAATATCCCAGGGAAGGTTAATGGATGCTCAATCACGTAGATTTAACGGTTCTGTCAAAATATAAGAGAACTGTGACTTTCGATCACAATTTGACCAATTATACATAATATTTTAGCATTTTTTTTTAAATAGTTTTTTGTTGGCATAAACATTTTGAATAAAAAAGTATAAATAAACAAATCCGTAAGTTTAAAGATTGTTGCTTTATAGACCAAAACACGTTTGATTTCAAATAAATGAAACTGAATGCTTCTCACTCTGGTTAGTCCGGCCGGGGTGCAATATTACAAAGTATTTTGATTTTAGTTTTATCAAAGAGAAAATGAAATAAAATTGAAATAAAAGATGGGCACGAAGCGCCCTGATTGCCTAGTAATGATATTTTGAATCATTTCGCAAACTATTTGTCAATTTGTTTACTAATAAATAATGATAATGACAGTAACAGAAAATGTAATTGAATAAGCAAAATCAACATTAACATACATATACTGCTGTGTCCGAATTTAATGAATTTGAGCCACGTCTTAAATCCGCCAAAACCGGTTTTAATTGACTGCTGGCTTAAATCTTGAAAAAATTAATACAAATTTAAGTGGAACTAACCACATGGGAGCCGCGGCTTAAATTTAAACCGCGGCTCAAATTCTTTAAATTCGGCCTCAAAATGTCCAAATAAACATGTGAGTTGAGGTACGAAAATGTGTAAAAATCTTTTTTATTATTTGATATGTATATGTATATACATTGTAAATACTATATAAGGATAAAGTTTGCATGCAAAAAATAATTTGCGAATCTTGAACATTCCAAAATATGTTTTAACGTATTCTTATGTTTTAAACAATGGAGATATTTACAGTGATCTTGACAATTAAGTTCAAATATAAAGAGACATCGGAATAATTTTTAAAATGTCGTATTCTTCACTTTCTGATAATGGAATGCTGCAGATATTTAGTTTTTTAATTAGATAAAAACTGTTCCCGCATTTCATGGCTATTTTTTTATTTTTTAAATTCTTGAAATTTTCGTATAATACAGGGTGTCCCAAAAACATGGGAATTCAGTGACGAATTCGATATCGTCTTTTCAAATAATTCTTTGATTTAGCATAGTGATACCTACTGAGAAAGCTGTAATCTGTAAGAGTTTCGTCTGCTATGTTTACATTTTGTTTCTTTATGTTTTGACTGCAACCGGTTGTACTTAGTAAAACAAGAAAATTACAGTATACTAACAGAGTAAACTTGTCCGTATTCACTGTTCATCTTGCGGAGACATTATAGACACATCTTTGCAGTCTTTTACCCTTTTCATTAAATAAACTCTAGCAGACATAATAATATTATGGCTTTTGAAATTAGGTATTACAATGCTAATTCATAACAAAGACGATATCGAATTCGTCACTGAATTCCCATGTTTTTTGGGACACCCTTTAGCATAAAAAACATAGAAAAATTGTCAAGACGACATTTCATAAGATTTTTGAATTCCCAACATTTCAAGGGTAAACTTGGAGATTATTTTCTCGACATCCTTTTTATTGTGACACCCTGTAAGTATAATAATCTATTCATAATAAGAGCCAGGAATATATTCGCTTTATTGATATAATTAAAGCTTTTTCATGATGATGAACCCTGATATCTGGAAAAAGTTCAGTTCGGATCAGGCAGAGTGTGAGAATGAATCAAAACCCTGTGAACCTATCAAGGTATAACATGAACCACGTGCTCAAACTAGAACCGGATATTGAGGTTTGAGTATCGGTTTGTGATAGCTCCAGGTTCAGTAGATCACTGATTGGTTTGATTTGTTTATCATCTTACAAACCCAATATTTCCTGGATTCGGAGCAATACAAAGAAAATTAACACTAAACCTATCATTGAATTTCTCCCCCTAGCTCACTGTTTCTTGTACCCAACCTGTCTGTGGAGCAGTGAGTGTGGGGTTGTCCGTGTTTAGGACTGTATGTCTGTGTGATTGATTCTATCATATATTTGATCAGAAGAAACGTAGTGGGATATTGAATAGTATTGTACAGGGGTGGATACAAGGGGACAGTGAAACCTAAACCAAGTCGACCCCCCCCCCTTTCCCACCACTAAAAACAGTGCAATAGGTCCTAAATGCCATAATACACGCTAAACTACTTTATCTATGTACTAGCAAACAAAAAGACAGATTAAAAGATTTTGCTACCATTGATGTCCTAGAATTATTGAAATAAACAAAGTTAATATAATCACAAAAGGCATATTTGACTTATTTTCTGTTTTTTTTAAAACGCTATACATACATATCAAGAATTCTAAGCAGTTTTGTATTAATTAAAGGTCGTTGTCGTTTCCCGCTATATATTGGGATATTTGTTTTTATAAATCTATTATTATAATCTGGAGAAAGTTAGTATTGAGAATAATATACTAATGTTATAATCAACTTATCCTAACTTATTTTACCTAGTTAGTCACACTTTTGTAAACATTCATAATAAGAACGCACTCCGATCTATAGAAAGAATTTGGAATGCTCTGAAAAATTCGTACCGGTGCAGGCCCTATCCTCATACTGTACCGGGAATAGAACCGCCCCAAGATTGAATGAATTACAATATTTTGTTAAAAGTACAACATTAGAAAAGTGAGTTTCAGCTTATTCACCCTGGTTGTCCTGTGACCATGGGAATTCTACCGTGGTCGGCGTTAAAATCAATACAATGAAGACGACTTTTCCAATTAAGATTTAAATTTCCACAGCTTTTTTTTCAAATTACAAGTTCACAAGGAAACAAAATAAAAGCTGTCAATTGACAGCTGCAATTTGGTTCAGTGTTTTTGTGAATCCATGCTTTTTAAAAGCCTCGTGGGAATCAAAAATTTAAATCGAAAGTCGTCTTCATTTTATTGATGTATACGACGATGACTGTATATATTTAGTTTTGAATGAACTGTACTGTACGGAGTTATATAATGTCGTATGTACATTTATTAACTGTGCCGCAGCCATTAAACGAATTGAACATAACAGAAACCTAAATTTCTGTTTACAATAAAAGTCTAATCGCAGGTTTGGGGATAAAAAAAAAACAAAAAAAAACGTACCTTAGCAATGACCGACACTGAGCTTGTTTACATTGCTCCCAAAAACTGCAGTACACGGGGTTCCTAGGTTCATTTTTTAAATTTTCCTCCTTACGATAAATTGTGTTGTACTTTGTGCATATTTATTACGTAAGTGAAGAGAGAATGAATGAAAGGCCCCTGGTCCAGGATGTTTGGGGGGGGGGAGGTTCTTGAACCCCTTTTACCTAGATCAGATCTGTTCAAGATAGATAAACTGTCAACACTGGAATGACAGACTAACATAGTTTTTTAACTATCATTTGATTAAGCATTGCAAATGTGCATTACATTCCTTATTATTTATAATGTTATTTTGATTAATATTTATTCTTGATATTAAATACATACAGATATAAACTTTTTTCAGCGTTTACGCTTATTCCTCCCCCCNTCTATATATGAGTGAGCACATCCCTCTTTTGATTTTAATTTTAATTTTAGATTATAAACCTGAGCTGGGAACTTTTAAATGGGATATCCTTAATCCCGATCGGTTAATTAATCATGGAGGAGGAGAAAACGCATTATTTGATCTCTGGAGATTAAGAAAAAGAGGAAATTAAGCATTGATCTCGATTTCCACCATTCTAATGTTTTCAGCACTGTATAAAAAGGCTGATTAAAGAAAATTTTGGCAGATTTTCTAAAGTTTTAAAGGGATAAAATAAGAATTATTAACAAGGAATATCCATATTTTTCTTTTTTTTTCTTTATGTTTTCTAATTTCTAATAAATGTTAAGTGTTAACAAGAAAACAGTGAAATAATTTTTGTATTCTTTATTTCTTTTGCTAAAGAAAGTAAATATATATTTCCACCCAATTCATTTCAGAAAATATGCCTTAAACATTATATTAGATATAAATAACAATATCCTTAGCGATATTTTCTAATTCACCTTTTTCATCTTTCTTTCTATCTATCTATCTATCTATCTATCTATCTATCTATCTATCTATCTATCTATCTATCTATCTATCTATCTATGCATCTATCTATCTATCTATCTATCTATCTATGCATCTATCTATCTATCTAAATATCTATCTATCATATATCTCTTTATCTAAATATTTATCTATCTATCCATGTATCTATCTATCTATCTATCTATCTATCTATCTATCTATCTATCTATCTATCTATCTATCTATCTATCTATCTATCTCTCTATCTATCTATCTATCCATCTATCTATCTATCTAAATATCTATCTATCATATATCTCTCTATCTAAATATTTATCTATCTATCAATGTATCTATGTATCTATCTATCTATCTATCTAATTATTTATCTGCTGTTTAGAAATTATGTTTGAAAGTCTAGGATTATTTAACCTCTGCTCACTCTACTCCCTAGCATAGAGTACTCCTAGATCGTCTTAAACAAATTAACTCATCAACTTAGAAAATTCAAAATTTCAATAATACTATTTTTAAATATTTTTACACTTTTGTAAAATTTAGATTTGGAGAAATTTTACTTTTAAATTTTTAAAGTTTACTGATGAAGTTCAGGAATTTGCGAAATTTATGATTCTCGTCGTGCACCATTAAAGGAAGAAAATGTTCTGCGAAATTTTTATGTATTTTTTGCAAAGTTGAGTTAAACTTATGGTTCATCAGCTTAACAAGGATTATCCCAGAAAGAGGAAGATAGTATCCCAGAAAGAGGAAGATAGTATCCCAGAAAGAGGAAGATAATATCCCAGAAAGAGGAAGATAATATCCCAGAAAGAGGAAGATAGTATACCATAAAGAGGAAGATAATATCCCAGAAAGAGGAAGATAATATCCCAGAAAGAGGAAGATAATATCCCAGAAAGAGGAAGATAATATCCCAGAAAGAGGAAGATAGTATACCAGAAAGAGGAAGATAATATACCAGAAAGAGGAAGATAACAAATAAAAAAATGTTTAGATAACTCTGATGCCAAAAAAATGATAATTATAATATTAAACAAGTTAGACAACATTACAAATTAAACAAAATTGAAAAATGTAAATTCTTTATCATTTCTAACATTCTTTGTCACTTAATATATTGGGTGGAATTAATGATATTAGTGTTTTTACGTTGTTTTAGAATTAGGTCTATTCTATGGAGTATATTGATATGGAGAGGATATAGAGCCAGGATATTCCATGGAGTACATTGATATGTAGAGAATATAGAGCCAGGATATTCCATGGAGTACATTGATATGGAGAGGATATAGAGCCAGGATATTCCATGGAGTACATTGATATGTAGAGAATATAGAGCTAGGATATTCCATGGAGTACATTGATGTGTAGAGAATATAGAGCCAGTATATTCCACGGAGTACATTGATATGGAGAGGATATAGAGCCAGGATATTCCAAGGAGTACATTGATATGTAGAGAATATAGAGCCAGGATATTCCACGGAGTACATTGATATGTAGAGAATATAGAGCCAGGATATTCCATGGAGTACATTGATATGGAGAGGATATAGAGCCAGGATATTCCATGGAGTACATTGATATGTAGAGAATATAGAGCTAGGATATTCCATGGAGTACATTGATGTGTAGAGAATATAGAGCCAGTATATTCCACGGAGTACATTGATATGGAGAGGATATAGAGCCAGGATATTCCACGGAGTACATTGATATGTAGAGAATATAGAGCCAGGATATTCCACGGAGTACATTGATATGTAGAGAATATAGAGCCAGGATAATCCATGGAGTACATAGATATGGAGAGGATATAGACCCGGGCTATTCCACGGAGTACATTGATATGTAGAGAATATAGAGCCAGGATATTCCATGGAGTACATTGATATGAAGAGAATATAGAGCCAGGATAATCCATGGAGTACATAGATATGGAGAGGATATAGATCCGGGCTATTCCACAGAGTAGAAAGATATGGAGAGGATACAGAAACGGGTTAATCCACGTAGTAGATAGATATGGAGAAGATGTAGAGACGGGCTATTCCACGGAATAGATAGAAATGAAGTGGATAGAGATGGTTATCACACAGAGTAGATAGATATGGAGAGGATATAGAGCCAGGATATTCCACGAAGTAGATAGATATGGAGAAGATATAGAGACAGGCAATTCCACGGAATAGATAAAAATGGAGAGGATATAGAGAAGGCCAATTCCACGGAATAGATATAAATGGAGAGGATATAGAGACGGTCAATTCCACGGACACTGTGATTTAAAGTTCTCACGCTCTCAAGCAAAAATCGATGAGAATTTTGCCAATTACTTCTTAAAACCAACGCTAACAACAAGCGCTATTTAGTGATAAAATGTCCATGTAAAGAGCTACAGAAAAGCATAAGTGAGTTAGAGCGGCAAAATCTAAGCCGAAGGCGTTGCGACACTTCAAAGTCCAAACTGACTTAAAAATTTGATGAGACTTTTTATAAGCAGGATGAATCTATGTGCGCGGAGTACATAGATATGGAGAGGACGGAGTAGATATAAATGGAGAGGATTATAGAGCCAGGATATTCGATGGAGTACATTGATATGGAGAATATATAGAGACGGTCAATTTCACGGAGTAGATATAAATGGAGAGGATATAGAGCCATGATATTTAACGAAAAAGATTGACATGGAGAGAATTATAGAGCCATAATACTCCACGGAAAAGATAGACATGGAGAGGGTTAAAAGCAATGATACCTTTTAAATCGGAATATGAAAAGCAAGAAACCAGCAAAAATCAAGGTAAAGAGATCAGGAACCTGGAAATATCGAGAGAATGAGGAGGGAAAAAGGAGGAAAAATGAAATAGGATCCAGGAAATATGAAGAAAAAGGAGAATAGGGACCAGGAAAAATTAAGAGAAGACAAATAGGATCCAGGAAAGATAAAGGATACAAAAATAGGAACCAGGAAAAATGCAAAGAAGATAAATAGGATCCAGGAAAGATGAAGGAAAGGAGAATAGGAACCAGGAAAAATTAAGAGATGATAAAAAGGATCCAGGAAAGATAAAGGAACTGGGGAATAGAAACCAGGAAAACTGAAGAGAAGATAAATAGGATCCAGGAAAGATGAAGGAAAATAGGAACCAGGAAAAATGAAGAGATGATAAATAGGATCCAGGAAAGATGAAGGAAAGGAGAATAGGAACCAGGAAAAATGAAGAGAAGATAAATAGGATCCAGGAAAGATGAAGGAAAGGAAAATAGGAACCAGGAAAAATATAGAGAAGATAAATAGGAACCAGGAAAGATGAAGAAAAGGAGAATAGGAACCAGGAAAAATGAAGAGAAGATAAATAGAATCCAGGAAAGATGAAGAAAAGGAGAATAGGAACCAGGAAAACTGAAGAGAAGATAAATAGGATCCAGGAAAGATGAAGGAAAGGAGAATAGGAACCAGGAAAAATGAAGAGAAAATAAATAGGAACCAGGAAAGATGAAGAAAAGGAGAATAGGAACCAGGAAAAATAAAGAGAAGATAAATAGGATCCAGGAAAGATGAAGGAAAGGAGAATAGGAACAAGGAAAAATGAAGAGAAGATAAATAGGATCCAGGAAAGATGAAGGATAGGAGAATAGGAACCAGGATGAAGGGAGGAGGGAAAAAGTCAGTAATAAATGTATAACTGTGAAAAAGAAAACATAGAAAAGAAATATAAGAATTGGATCTAGATATTTTCTATTTATTTATTTTGTTGTGTTATCAAGGATTAATGTTTGCCAACAAAACTTTGGTTTGCCAAGAAACAATACAACAAATATCGATATCCATATTATAGATATATATATATCTGTATACATATATAAATATTTATATGTATATATTCACTTTCTTAATCTATACATACTCATTCTTCTGTTTAACTTATGTTGTTTGTATAAATGTAGAGATATATGAATAGAATCTAACATGTTTATATCTGAATATTGCACTCCATTTAAAACGCGCATAATTTTCAATCCTTTTCATAATTTCTTTTCCTAATATACAGTGATAAACAGAAAATGGAATAGGAAGACGACATTATAGCAATACTTAAGTGTATTTCATGTTGCTACAAATCAATTAGTTGTCCTAGACACAATTGCTGTGTTTTACGCTAATTGGACTTTTTAAAAGTAAACCTAGATTCTAAAAATCGGGTTTCCTAGCTCAGAGTATTCTGGTTATCTCTGTATTTATATTTTTTAAAGAGTTAAATAATAAATGTTTATTATTTATGCTTTGGCAACGGCAAAAATGTTATTTCTAAATTCACGAAACCTCGACACCTATTAGCTAGCGGTGATGATATCATAACCTAATCAATAAACTATTTTATTTATATTTGCGATAGTTAAACATATGCTTTGTTCATTGTATATATCTGTTTTGTTGTAGAATGTGGGAAAGTTCATCGAATTTATTATCTCCAGTTTAAAACCTTTAAGTTTGGTTTTTATCTTGTTGACAGAAACAATCTCAAGAACTGACGAGGGTCAACCCAGACCAAAATATATTTCCAATAAAATGTGAAACTAACATCTACTTTTTAACTCTACAGAGGTTTGGTCCATCACCATAACCGAATCTTAAATTTTAACCTAAATTTATCGAACCTATTTAAACCTAATTTCTAGTACAGTTCGCAGAACTGAAATTAGATTATATGCGAATATTGTAGGGTTATTCACAAAGGATGAGACTACAGAGACTAATTTACAAAATTTCTTTAGTATTTTGTTTTCTTTAATTAAGGGTTTCCCGCTCTTTATTTCGTTACCAAATCTTTAAATCATATTACTGGCTGAAGACCAAATTTAACCTTCAAACCGTCAAATATCAAGAGTTTACGGTCGTCATTAAAGCCTCATGTTTTGTAGTTAATCCTGTATATATATTAGGTTGTGCATAATAATCTATATATCTGCATAATCAACTAATTCATAATTCTGATGACTGAACACATCTCTCACTATATATATAGTCCCTTTGTAGAATATTCGGTTCTAATTATTTAAACACGTTGACTTAATATTAAAACAATCACAGCCGTTTTCTTCCTCATCTTTTTGCTCTATAAATCTAAGAATGCGTGCTTTCAAAGGCGGCATTGATTTGTTGGGGGAAAAAAACAGTAGGACCCAATAACTGTGGATTTAACGACTGTAAGACTCAAGTTATGATTGTAAACATGTCACCAAATAAACATGAAACACAGCAATTGTGTAGATGCATATTTCACTCACTATAGAAGAAGTAGAAGTAAATATTTCCATTTACTGTTATAGCACCGATATAAGGATTTATCTCTAACAAGATAATGAACTAAATAGAAAGATAGATGTTGCCGCCATACTATTTCTATTAGTTCAGAATAGACAACAAACACATGACTGAACCCTGATTGGATCAGGTGCTAATGAACAAGGCAGAGTGCACTTAAAAAATGTGTCGCTAAGCTACTGGTAAAACTATTTGCTTTATAACATCAATTACATAAGATTGCCTTTCTTCTCCAGTTTTAAGAAATGGGATCAAACTAAACGTTTTTACTTTCAAATTCAATTCTTTATCTAGAAATGTTACATTCAAGGATTTTAAAAGAAAAAAATAAACAATTTTTATTTTCAATTTTTTCTGACAATTTTATTTTTCGGAATCGTATTTTGCAAAATATATACTTTTGTATGGAAGTATTTTTCTATTATGTGCAAGTATATTGTAAATATTCATGTTGCAAATGCAATACTGTAAATACATAGTATTACAGATATCTCTAAAATGAAAATACAATTTTAAATCTGTTTGACCTTTGAATGTTTTATTTCAAAAAGGTAATAATTTAAATTAAACAAGTTGTAATATCTATATCTTTGTAACCTGATGGTGTAAACCTTTGATTTTTCAAGCTTAGAATATTTGATCCAACATAAAAAATAGTTTGTAATATCAAAGTTCTTCGACATACGTGTTGAAAGATAAAATGATTAGAAAATCAAAGTTTGTGACAAAGACTCAATTCCCCTATCCAAAATTTTTAGTTAAAAGTTTTCATCGCCATTTGATTTCCAGTTCATCGTATTCATGAATAAACAATCTGTAACTGACACGCGTGCTTCAATTACTTTCTCCCCCCCCTGCCCACACCCCGGCACACCTTTCTCAACCCCATTCTATAGAATATACACATGTAGCATGTTTTCCCAGAACTACTTCGCGTGTGATTTGTTTTAGAAGTTATAAGAAGAAACTTCATGGGAGAACTATCGGAATCATCCTTGTTTGGAGACACAAAATAGTTGATTTAAGAAACATAATATGCACAGGAACCCACAATATTTCATCGGAGACCCACATCATACCATCGGAGACCAACAATCTGTCATCAGAAACCATAATATTTCACTTCAGATCCACAATATTTCGTCGAAGACCAAAATTTATCATCGGAGACCCACAATACTTCATTTAGGATCCAAAATATTTCAGTTAAGATACACAATATTTCATTTAAGATCCACAATATTTCAGTTAAGATCCACAATATTTCATTTAAGATACACAATATTTCATTTATTATCCAAAATATTTCGTCGGAGACCCACAATAGTCAATTTAAGATCCACAATTTTTTATCGGACACCAATTATATCTTAATGAAAACCCCCAATTTTTTAACGAAGATCAGCAGGTGTGTGCAGAAGTGTTGATATCATTGAATCTGGAATTAGAAATTTAGAATATTTGTTTGAAAGAGAATACTTTGGTCAATTGTCTGTGGGGCATTTTGTTTACAGTGTTGTCATACGTCATGTTAATGTTTTCACTGTTATAAGGTTTTCTTAAAAATGTTGAAATCTATGATTAGCTAAATATTACTCCATACTTGAACATTAACAGCTAAACTATACTTCCTTCTTAAACCTACTTCATTTCCAGCCTGCTTGTCATCCCCATTTTTTCATTTATTCATCCTCATTTAATTCTATCCATTCATTTATCCATTCGTTCATCCTTATTCTTTTAAATAATTATTTTTATTTAAATTTTTCAATCTGTTCATTCAACAGCTGATTCATTCGATTCCCATTAAATTCTATCTATTCCTTTAAAGGGAGCTACCGGCTATGTAAGGTAGTTGAACTGAATATGCAGTGTTGTGGAAACCTTCTTTCGGATTCATTTGAGACATATTAAACTTTTTAAAGATCTGTAAATCCTGAGTTTGAGCGCAAATTCGATGTTCAAAACTCCTACTTTGGGGGTGGATACGTTTTCAGAACTAGTTTTTTTAAATTATTAAATAACAAAGACATAAAATCTAAAAAAGTTCTACAATAAACTACAGACGTCATGTATAGGAACATGTTGAGAAAATAAAAATTAATCTTACCATCGAAAATAAGTAATCTTGTTCAATTATTAATTTCTATTATCTCGTTATTCTGGTTTCTCATTATCCACAAAGATTTTTGCAGATTTTCTAGAATTATTATTGAAACGATGAAATTTGAAGAATTTGAAAAAATCTGCGAATAAATTCAAAGAAAATTAGAAATTCAATATAATAATGAAAACGAAATAATCGACTTTAGCAATGATTTATTGACAAAGGAATTGAGTCTTTGTCACAAATTATGATTTTCTAATATCTATATTTTCGCAACCCAATGCCTTAGACCTTAGGTATTTCAAACTATGAATTCTGTGAGATTAAAGAATCTAAGTTTGAAATATCAAAGGTTTACACAATCAGGTGGAAAAAATATGGGTATTAGAAAATCAGAATTTGTTACAAAGACTCAATTCCTTTCTTTTGAGAAATATGTTCCTGACCATCTAATTAGATAACTGCATAATTCTTACTTTATTTTTCGTTGTCGTTATTTAATAACTAAAAAAACTAATTCTGAAAACGTATCCACCCCCAAAGTAGGAGTTATGAACGTCGAATTTGCGCTCAAACTCAGGATTTGAAGATCTTTAAAAAGTTTAATATGTCTCAAATGAATCCGAAAGAAGTTTTCCACAACACTGCATACTCAGTTCAACTACCTTACATAGCCGGTCACTCCCTTTAACCATTTCCCCTCCATTCTATCCATTATTTTATCCATTTTCATTGGATTCAGGAGATTTTATCAAAATATCTATTGGAAAAAAGAGGAACATTTTTAAAACAAAACAAGATCAAGTGGGAAAAATAAAATGATAATACTATTTTCTCAGAAAGATTCGAAATTCTACATTTATCCCTACATGCATTACCAAAACACAATACTTGAAATAAATTGGTATTTTAATGAAATAATTTTATCTTTTTTACATAAAATTCATCTTTATCTTTTATAGCTTCCCCAGTAATTGCTGTCATTAAAGTTTAAATTAACCATCCAATAATTTTTTTCAAATCCTAAACATTCCAAAACTTTCAAAAAAATATAATTTCAAACACTATTTGCTCATATGGTTACAAAGTTTCAAAAGCAATTTTTACAATTTTGCCATATACAAATTTTCCAATAAAATTGAGTTTTTGCCACAAACTCAAATTTTCAAATTCCTATATGTTTGCAACCTGTAAACCTTTGTTATTTCAAACTTAGATTATATGATTTAAAGAAATTCATAGTTCGAAATATCTAGGGTCTAAGAATCTGGGTTGCATAGATAAAGAGAAATTCAGAGTTTGTGTTAACTTTATGACATTGATTTCTGGGATTAAGGTCGGATAAAAACCAACCTGATCACGCACCTCTGCCCCTATAGTAAAAGTAAATTCAACCTTTAAAAAGCATTAAGTCTGAACGCGTCAACCAATTGTTGCACCGGCTAGTCCTGTCCTGTAGAGCTAGGTACAGTACAAACTGGGACCGGAAAGATTGACCCGGCTCGGCTGCCCATGTGATAGATAGAATTGGAACCCTGTAAATTTACATTAAAAATTTGAACCAAGACAATTTTTTTTGCTTTTAATTTGTTTTCATCTATTTTTTCTTTGTAAATCATCAAATAAAACATAAAAAACACGCATATTTTCCTTATATATTTATAAACCCAAAAATGCACACCCCGGCACAATCTAGGACTATGTGAGAAAAATTCAGTTCTGCCAATTTTGACGTTTTCTCCAAATTTTTATTCCGAGATTTTCAAAGAAATTGATTCTTTGCTACAAACTTTGAATTTTTAATCCCTAAATCTTTGCAACCCAATATCGTAGAGCTTGCATATTTTAAACTGTGATTTCTGTTAAATAGAATAATCTTAGTTTGAAATAACAAAGTTTACATCATCAGATTGCAAAGATTTTTAGGGTTTTTTCAAAAGGCTCAATTCCTTTGAAATATTTTTTTACACAATCTCCGCGTTTTTTTCAAAAAGCTTTACTTCCAATTTATCCTATTTTCTCTGAATATTTTGATTTTATCTCTTCTACTCTCCATTCTTCTTTTATATACGGGCTGATATGCTAAACTATAAAGATGCAGCCTATCTGTTTTATATGCAATTAGGATGCACTCCCCCCTCCCCCCTGTAATCTTGAACCCCGGGGTGTATCGAGCCTATAGGAAAGAATGTGAAAGCCTAATAATTAAGATACAAGATGTCTGCTAATTTCAAGGTTCACACAGTTTTATAGTCTTAAACCGTACACGGGGTCATACTATAGACACAAGTAAACTTCGAGAAACCACCACCTTCAGCTGTATATTATTAATTTCTAAATGGTAACATGAAAAATGTTAAAATTTTATCATAAAACATCTAAATTCCAATAAAAAGTTTATGAATAAATACCTATTGGAAAATTATAGAAGCATAATAAAAATTTCAAAGAAAAATCAGATTGAACAGTTTCTTAATTTTACTAAGTTAGTCATTACAGGGTCGTGAGCGTAGACTTCCCGGGATATTAAGTGAGAATGCTAGGATAGTGATGAGCTGGAAGGATAGGAAGGATAGGAAGGATAGGAAGGATAGGAAGGATAATAATTTCCTAATTTCTCAAATCATTTGGCTCCAAGTTAGACCTAGTTTAGTTATGCATTGTTTTCATTCATTTTGTTAGTTTTTTAAAAAATAGTTCAAGTCTTTTAGGTGTTTATTGACTTATTAAATCAATCAAGTTTTTGTTCCATCAAGATCAACATTTGTGTGAGAGGTGTAGGGTTGATTGATCCAGGATGGATGCAAAAATAGTCATTGGTTCAACACATTAAGATCCATAGAACAAACCCACCCAGAGTTTTTCTATTTATTAGTTTCCAATCTGTATTTCTTACTCAAGTTCACACATTTCCTTCTCTTATATTGGACAGGTTGAATTTTTCATCAAAGGAAAAAAACTCAAATTTAAAATCACAATTTATCTTTGCAATCTGATGGTGTAAACCTTTGATATTTCATATTCATAGTTTGAAATGTTTAAGGTCTACACCCAATGTTGCAAAGATTTTGGGATTAGGAAATCAGAGTTTGTGGCACTCAATATATTTACATGGTTTAATAACCTCCTTCTAACTATATAATAATCTATCTACTGAATTTCCACTCAGCTTAATCTATCTAATATCTGTTTAGACTCTAGTGTATTTTCTAACTGCTGGACTTAAACTATCTACGAAAAGAATTACTAAACAGTTTTACGAACTATCTACTATACGGTAAACTATTTCTTCTAAACTATCTATCTGCTAATCGATCCACTAAACTATCCATTAAACTATCCATTAAACTATCTACTAAACTATCCACTAAAATATCGACTAAAATGCCTCCAAAACTGTCTACTAAACTATTAACTAATAACCTACTAAACTATCCACTAAAATATCTCCAAACTGTCTACTAAACTCTCAACTTATAATTCACTAAACTATCCACTAAACTATCCACTAAACTATCAACTAATAATCTACTAAACTATCCACTAAACTATCCTCTAAGCTATCCAATCAACTAAATCTGTTACTAAACTATCTACTAAACTATCTACTAAAATATCGACTAAAATGCCTCCAAAACTGTCTACTAAACTATCAACTTATAATTTACTAAACTATCAACTAAACTATCCACTAAACTATCCACTAAACTATCAACTAATAATCTACTAAACTATCCACTAAACTATCCACTAAACTATTCACTAAACTATTTACTAAACTATCTGCTAAACTATCCATTAAACTATCCACTAAACTATCTACTTAACTATCTACTTTACTATCCACTAAAATATCCACTAAACTATCAACTAAAATATCTCCAAAACTGTCTACTGATCTATCTACTAGTCATCTGTTAATACATAGTATATCTATCAACTAAATCTTTTACTAAACTATCAACTAAAATATCTCCAAAACTGTCCACTAAACTATCAACTAATAATCTACTAAATTATCCACTATACTATTCACTAAACTATCTAATAATCCATCTACTAACAATCTACTAATACATAATATATCTATTTAGATATCTATTAAATTATATACTAATCTATCTACTAATCAACTACTAATACATAATATATCTATTTAGATATCTACTAAATTATATACTAATCTATCTACTAATCAACTACTAATACATAATATATCTATTTAGATATCTACTAAACTATATACTGATCTATCTGTTAATCCATCTCATACAACTATCTACAAAATTATCTACTAAACCATCTAACTCTAGATATCTACTAAACTGTATACTAATCTATCTGTTAATCCATCTCATAGAACTATCTACAAAACTATCTACTAAACCATCTAACTCTAGATATCTACTAAACTATCTACTAATCTATCTGTTTATCCATCTCATAGAACTATCTACAAAACTATCTACTAAACCATCTAACTCTAGATATCAACTAAACTATCTACTAATCTATCTGTTAATCCATCTCATAAAACTATCTACTAATCTATCTGTTAATCCATCTCAAAGAATTATCTACAAAACTATCTACTAAACCATCTAACTCTAGATATCTACAAACTAGTTACTAATCTATCTGTTAATCCATCTCATACAACTATCTACAAAACTATCTACTAAACCATCTAACTCTAGATATCTACTAAACTATCTACTAATCTATCTGTTAATCCATCTCATACAACTATCTAAAAAACTATCTACTAAACCATCTAACTCTAATTGATAATTGAGGCCGGGTACCCATATATCTCTGCGCGGCATAAAACTGAGGAATGCGCGTAGCAGAAATAGCAGACGTGACACTGCGCTTCACTAGACTTTGGATAAAGGGGCGCACTGCGCACACAGTTTAGGTCAACAGTTGTGCTTTTAAATCTTAGGTGTTTAAATCAAGCAAACAAAAATATTAAATCCAACCAATTAGTTTTCAATTATACAAATTCTAATTTTGTTAATATTTGTATGAGAATGAATTCTCTTTATCTGAAACTATATGATATAAAAACTAAACTTTTTTGTAAAACTCAACCCCTGACCCAAGATGACCCCCCCCTCCTCTCTACTCAGCGCGCATCCCTTTTTACAATCATGATTTGTGATACAGCATTGCAAGCTAATTGATAATGCTACAAGAAATGTATTCACAGAAGCAAAAAATAATCGCAGAAGATAATTTTTTGTTCACAGAAGACACTTTTACGTATGCATAGTCACCATAGTTCGTGAGGGANAGAAAAGCAACGACGAAGCTAATAGTGTTTGAAATTAGACCGCGGGTACAAACAAAGCTTATATAAACTTGCAGATTTATTCTGCATGGGTTAACGAATGAAATTGGCCGATTTCAGCACTTTGATTAAAAACGACGATATCTTCCCATAGAGAATAGAATATATATTAGAGGGGAATTTAAAGAATCTCACGGTATAAATTTGTTCAGCCTGAAAGGGAGTTCAAAGTGTACAAATCATGTAAATGTTCACAAATCATATGCAGTAGAATACATTAATACAGTATGTTCCCTAGACTATTCATTTCAATTTCGAATTTTTTGAAGCTGTTAAATAAACTTTATAATGAACTAGGTGAATAAAAAACATCATTTGATTTATAGTTATAAAGGAAAATCATCGTTTGTAAAGTGAAAGGCATAGAGTCTGTGTGAAATGATCATTGGTCAGTTATGAAACCAGCCTATTTCATAATTTGGTTTTCTTTTAATATTAATTTGAGATTTTCTATAAAATGATATTCCAAGGCCCAAAAGGTTATATAGCATAAATATGTGAAGTACACCTGCAGTATAAACAGTACAACAAAATGGCCGTTTTACACTTTTTTCTAGTAAATTCCCCTAATATATATTCTATTTTCTTTGTACCTTCCTCAGTATTGCAGAGAAAATGATGTCAATAGGTATCGTTCTGAAATCGTGCAAATGCAATTATTTGAATAGAGGATCACTTGAAGTTACGCCGTCAGTCCCTTTCAGGATTTATCCTTCTCGGGACTCGGACATAAGAGAGAGATGAGTCTTTAAGGTTTTCAGCCAACCAATGCAAAAATGTTGATCCAAGGTCAGAAAAGGTAAAATTAATGTCACCATTTTAGAATTCAAGCGTCCACATTTGTCCTTATCAGTTGGTTGAAATTTGCGGTCTAAATCCGGGCTTGGTTTGGTTTGGGTGAAAAAAGAAGGAATTTGCAGATGGATTTCCTGATTAAGCGTAGATTCTGTATTCTCATTCTCATACTATACAGTCACGTAACACATTGATCAATATTAAACTTTTTAAAAAGTACGCTCAAAGCTAAATTCAAACTAAATTCTATTAATTTCATCTGCGTATTGTGTGGTTTCTTAAAGATTTTTTCCTCTTTTGTCCAAAAAAATCTACTGGTTATATAAATTAATGTTTGTGTAAAATAATTACAAGGCACATTTGAAAAAATTTGTTACAATGCTTTGTATTATCCTAGAGTGTTTTTTTCCCAAGATGTTGGTTAATGAATGGGTTGAGAGAAAGTGTATTATTCTCAAAATTAATTATTAATCAAAAGGTTTCAAGCCTTTACAGTTTGGGTTAGTCTTCTCAAGCATACACGAGATTAGGAAAGAAGGATTAGGAAAGATGGGTTATGAATGGGAGGATAGGGTTATACATAGCATCGTTAAGGTTTAGAGATGGAGGGTAGTGTTAAGAAACGAATATAAAGGTTAGGGTTAGAAGAATAGCTAGAATTAGGAGTAGGAGGGTAAGGTTAGGAAACGGAGGATATGGTTAGGAATTGGATGGCAGAGTTAGGAATAGGAAAGTTGAGTAAGTAATAAGAGAATAGGATTAGAAATAGGAGGATAGGTTTAGGAAAGGAGAATAGGGTTAGGAATAGGATAGAAGAGTTAGGAATAGGATAGAAGAGTTAAGAATATGATAGAAAAGTTAGGAATGGGGGGACACGATCGAAGTAGGAGGATAGGGCACTGAGATATAGACAACTCTAAACCTTAGCCATTAAATTTTTAGACAGCCTCGTCTTTAAAGTGTCGCAAAACCTTGGCCTTAGGTCTTACCTCTCCAACTCAATTATACTTTGTTTTGCCCTAGATATACACATTTACAAAATGTAACACGCTTTTTTTCTAGCTTAAGTTTTAAAGGCACCCTTGTATGCCGAGTCCATTAGGGCCTGATCCAATCAGGGTTCAGTCATGTGTTTGTTGTCTATTCTGAACCAATAGAAATAGTATTGTGGTAACATCTATCTTTTTATCTATCTATCTCATTATCCAATTAGAGTTATATGAATCCTTCAATCGGCAAAAAATCAGTAAATGGAAATATTTACTTCTACTGAAACTATAGTGAAGGAGTTATTGACAAAATACATTTTGCAGTGAGGGTTAGAAATAGCATCGAGAATGTTTAGGAACTGAGGATAGTGTTAGGAAACGGAGGCAAATATTAGAAATAAGAGCATTGTTAGGATTAGGAGTAGGAGGATATCAAAACTGAGGATAAGGTTAGGGAACGGAGAATTAAGGTTAGGAATAGAAGCATATGGTTAGATAATAGTGGAGGGTTAGGAAGTGAAGAATAGGGTTAGGAATATATGAGACAGGGTAGGGTCAGGACTCATGAGGCTCCTGGGGTTTCACGAATAATGGAACCATTGATCAATGACTAAAATAAAATGGGAAAAGTATTTTCTTGCAAACATTTAACATAGCATTCATTTATAAGTAAAGAAAGATTTTGAAGCAAAAGAATCATGTTACAGGTCTAGACTCAAGATAGATAGATAGATAGAAACAAAGTATTGCAAAGTATTGCTGAAATGAAACCCAAGACAAATTAGGGTTTGATCCGTTTCTCTGCTCCACTATTCCATAAATTCCAGTATTTTTCTATACCTAGAGAACCCAGGATCAGGTTCAACTGGCAATTAATTCAACTCCGTGTCCTTCAAACAGTTGCATAGACAGAAAACTAGACATATAGACGGATATAGACATATATAGACAGAATCTAGACATAAAGACGGATATTTACATATTGAGATAGAACAAAAGACAGAAAATTAGAAATTTAGACGGCCACTATAGATATATATACTGATATAACAATAGACAGAGAACTAGACATTAAGACGGCCACTATAGATATATATACTGATAGAACAATAGACAGAGAACTAGACATTAAGACATTAAACATAAAAAAGACAAAACAATAGACAGAAAACTGGACATATAAATGGATACAAACTTATAGAAATAGAACGAGAGACAAAAAAACAAGGACATATAGACGAATACACGACTATATTAATAGAACGATTGAAAGTAAAATAGATATATACACGGATAGAAACATTTATAGAAAAAAGGAATCTGCAAACCTGCTGAGATAGCAAATTCCAGAAAACTGGCAAGAATTATTATTTTATTATCATTATTGTTGATGGGTTCAGTGTCAGGAGCTGAGATATTGAATTTAGAAACATATAATGAGCTAAACTTCCTTGCAACAAACCAGAAATATTAGAATTAAAAAAGAAGCAGAGATTAGCAGAATTCTGAACCAATAAATAAATAAGGATAATTTCTAACACCATTGTTTTGAAAATATCAAAAATAAATGTTGAGGTGTTGTTTCCCACTTGGGGGTTTTCGGGGTCATAGGATCCCCCTCATTCTCCTCAACCCCCCCCCCCCCGGGGGAGGGTCCCAGATACCAAAGAATCCTTAAGTGGGAAAACTGTAATACTATTAAAATAATATTGTGCAATCTTGTAATTATCTTTTAAAAAAACCTTTTTTAATAAAAAAATCGTTAAAATTTATAGAAAGAAGGATAGAAAGAAAACTTGACAAATGGACAGATAGAATAATATTATCAGAAAAGTACACAGATAGACAGAGTGGTGGTGGCAGAAAGTCACAAAAATAGATTAAGATATAGATAACCCCATTAAATAGGCCTACAAAAATAGACTGACATACACAGATATATAGATAGACAGAACCAAAAACAAAGGAATTGAGCCTTTGTCACAAACTATGATTTTCTAATCTCTTGATCTTTGCTACCCAATGCCGTAGACCTTAAATATTTCAAACTATGAATTCTGTTGGATGAAAGAATCCAAGTTTGAAATATCAAAGGTTTGAATTTACATAAATATATGTATGTATGTAAAACCCGAGTAAAATGATCTAGACTTCTGTACAGTTTTGTACACTGTACACTGAACAGTGTATTAAGTTATAATTTATTTTTGTGTTAATATTATGATATGTTCAAAATATCGTCCCTGGTAAAAAAATGCTAGAAACACGCCCATTGCCCCCCCCCCCTCACTCAATCTTTATCCAGTGTAGTTCTCCCTGGACCAATTATCAGGATTTTATTGCACCCTTCTATCTTGCTCCCAGTATGATATAGTTTGAGGTTTTTATTTTACTCTAGGGTCGGAAAATATCTGAATTAGTTTATGAGGGTTGGTCAATACAACCTTCTCATTCTACTTGGTCAAGTTCAGGGATATATTCTTATATTCATGGCATACCTACATAATCTACTATCCAGTATCTACTATCCACTATCTACTATCTACTATCTACTATCTACTATCTACTATCTACTATCTACTATCTACTATCTACTATCTACTATCTACTATCTACTATCTACTATCTACTATCTACTATCTACTATCTACTATCCACTATATACTATCTACTTTCTACTACCTACTATCTACTACTATCTACTATCTACTATCTACTATCCAATATCCACTATCTACTATCCATTATCCACTATCTACTATCTACTATCTGCTATCTACTATCTACTTTCAAATATCTGCTATCTATGATCCTTTCTTCTTCTTTTCCTCTCTATTCTTCAATACCTTTCCTCTATCTGCTACTTTTCATTTTCCTCCTTTTCCTTTAGTTCTAAATTGTTTTTGTTTTATTTTGTTTTATTTAAAATTGAACATGTCTGTATCGCTGCAGAAAGGCCTCTCATTCAAAACAACCAACAATGGTTAGAGAGGCCCTGGCTAAATTAAAATTTAACAATTGTGCAATTTAAATTGTTTTTAATTAAATATTTAGTCAAATATATATATATCTATCTATCTATCTATCTAATACTACTACTACTGCTACTACTGCTACTACTACTACTACTACTACTACTGCTGCTGGTGGAGGTATTTGGATTAAATCTACCAATACTACTGCTTCTACTACTTCTACTCTACCACTACTACTACTACTTCTAATACTGCTGGTGGATCGGAGGTGTATGGATTAAATCTACCACTACTACTGCTTCTACTACTTCTACTCTACCACCACTACTACTACTACTAATACTGCTGGTGGAGGTATATGGATTAAATCTACCACTACTACTACTACTACTACTACTACTACTACTACTACTACTACTACTACTACTACTACTACTACTACTAGTAATGATACTGCTTGTGGAGGTATACGGATCAAATCTACCACTAGTACTGCTTCTACTACTTCTACTCTACCACCACTACTACTACTACTACTACTGCTGGTGGGAGGTATATGGATTAAATCTAGCACTACTACTGCTTCCACTACTACTACTCTACCACTACTACTACTCTACCACTACTACTACTACGACTACTAATACTACTCTACCACTACTACCACCACTACTAGTACAACAACTACTACTACTACTGCTGGTGGAGGTATATGGATTAAATCTACCAGATCTGAAATACTAAAGATTCCTAAGATTTCTTGAATACCTGAACCAACCACCAAACCAAGCAAAAAATATATTCGATATTTAGATACCAAGATACTTAGATACTCAGATATTGAGATAATAACTAAGATATGATGATACCCAATCTTAGTGTTTAAATTATATATTTATTTACATATATTCAAAGTTCAAATGTAATGAAGGTTGGCTAGTTATACGATGGTAAGACAGCTCAGTGTTTAGACAACTTGGTAGATTTTTAGGTGGACAGACAGTTAGGAAGACAGCTAGGAACGCAGCTAGGAACACAGCTAGGAACACAGTTAGGAACACAGCTAGGAACACAGTTAGGAACACCGCTAGGAACACAGCTAGGAACACCGCTAGGAACACAGCTAGGAACACCGCTAGGAACACAGCTAGGAACACCGCTAGGAACACCGCTAGGAACACAGCTCGGTAAACATCTAGAAAGAGAGCCAGAAAGAGAACTAGCAAGACAGTTAGCATGATATTTAGCAAGATAGTTAGCAAGAAAGCTGGAAGAAAGCTAGGAAGACAGTTAGCATGAAAGCTAGAGAGACATTGATAAAGACTGAGAGGGAGATAGCTAGGAAGACAGCTAGGAAGCCAGATAGAAAGACAGATAGGGAGACACCTATGAGGAAGAAAGATAGTAAGACAAGTAGGAAGACAGCTAGGAAGATAGCTCGGAAGAAAGCTAGGAAGAAAGCTAGGAAGTCAGCTAGGAAGATAGCTCACAAGACAGCTAGGAAGACAGCTAGGAAGAGAGCTAGGATGACAGCTCACAAGACAACTCGGAAGATAACTAAAGATTGTATAGAATGTAAGATCAATCAGTGGGTTCGGTACTGCAGTGGATCAGATACATTGACTCACACTGAGTTGGGGACAGACATTCTACTTAATTATCTTTACTCAACAAGAGTATATATAATCCGTTGATCAAATAGAGGATGAAACTTTTGTATGAGATAACGCTACGCTGTGACGACTGAACTGGATAGGATTTGACGCTCTAAACAGGATAAAGTTGTCCAATGTCCATCTCTGACACCAAATGAGGTATCATATATTTCAGAATAGAGGGAAAATAAACTGTTTCAACACATATGTCACAAAACAGGATAAAGTTGTCCAATGTCCATCTCTGACACCAAATGAGGTATCATATATTTCAGAATAGAGGGAAAATAAACTGTTTCAACACATATGTCACAAAACAGGATAAAGTTGTCCAATGTCCATCTCTGACACCAAATGAGGTATCATATATTTCAGAATAGAGGGAAAATAAACTGTTTCAACACATATGTCACTAAATTAAGATAACATTTCCCCTTCACTATACAATATTATCATTTAATAATCTTTTATTAACGATAAATTAACCCTGGGAATAAGTGGATGCAGGTAGTAAAAGAGTAGAATACCTGAAAATGAATGAATTTGGACAGTTTAAAAAGCGTGTCAAAGTTGTGAAAAATTCGTTCCAATTTACAGTAAAAAGCTCCTCTAATTGTATCGAAATTCAATTACGATATATTCTATTCTTTATAATGACTGAACTGCTCTACTCACTCGGTGCAGTTTTGCATTCGCGGATATTTTGAAACTTTGCAAATTCTTTGTGCATAAAATGTTAAGAATTTTATTGGAATTGATTTTAAAAACTTTTTCCTATTAAGACAAATAAAACACAAAACTTGCGGAAATTTTGAAGAGTTGATATAAACTAAATATAATCTAATGCGCAAAATAATTAGATCTCACTCCTATGCTTTAAATAAATATGAATATTGTGGACATTTGATTAGTTCCCGGATATTTGCCTGAGTAGCTTGTTAATGTATTTATTGTGTAACATTTATATAATAATTAAGCTGTACAAGTCCCCTTCTCTATTCTCTAGTGTTATACTTGGAACCAATACAACCCGACCTAAGGAAAACAGACCTACGGAGTTTCCGACCCAAATATCGAGTAGTTCAGAATTGTCGAAGGTATTTTTAAGAACTCTCCGTCCGACGCACAACGGTATCGTTTAGCATTATATTGGACATTTTCCCGTCATTTCTGGTCATAATTTCTTCCTTCCTCTGCTACATACATTGCAATTGTCACTAATAGAGAGAGAACTATGGTAGGAAATAGTCAACTTTAAGAGGGAAAAACTCCATTATTTCAAGGGTATTAACTATATGCTGAACTTTTTTTAAATTAAAGATTATTTAAAATTATGTCGAAAATCCCTTTTAAGATCTATCGTCTCAAGGATCTACATGTCTTGTATCGTCTAAACAATTTTCAAGAATCCGTTTGCAAAAGGTCGGTTGAGAAGCCACTTTCAAAGTGGATCTGCTTATTTTTACAATTTTCATCAGCTTTAAATCTTGATGAAACAGATCGAAGGATTTGTCGACCATAAAACTTAATTATACTCTATACAGTGAGTATTAGAAAACTGTGGTTTAGGAAAAAGATGCTAATGCAATGATTAAGTATATTTGATGTTAAAGCAATGGTATATTTGATGTTGTTTTAAAGGAAAATATTTTCACCAGTACTTATTAAATCACATATTAAGAGAAATGAGTCTGTTTACATTGAACAATTGATTTGTCTCGTATTCTTTGGACTATTTAAAGTCATTACTTGAGTCTAAAAATCGTTTTCCTATTCTAGAGTTTTCTGGTTCTCACTGTATGAAATCATTAAAGAATGATGTATGTGTGAGTATTTATCTGACGTTTATTCACGTTTTTAGCCAAACAGAAACAGAAACAGAATTCGGTTAAAATTATCTGAAACTTAAAAGCTATTGAGCTTTGATCCTTACTACCGATTGCTTAATCTGAACATCTAATGTGAACACTTGAAATTTTATGAAATTTTATTTTATGCTCTTTTTAGATATCCCTACCAGATTCCGGCTAATGAAAGTTCTGTCATTAATTGCTCTTTTTCCCTTTTTTTAGATATCCCTACCAGATTCTAATTGCTCCTTTTCTCTCTTTTTAGATATCCCTACCAGATTCCGGCTAATGAGAGTTTTCTGATTAATTGCTCTTTTTCTCTTTTGTTAGATATCCCTACCAGATTCTAATTGCTCCTTTTCTCTCTTTTTAGATATCCCTACCAGATTCCGGCTAATGACAGTTCTCTCATAAATTGCTCTTTTTCTCTCGTTTTGGATATCCCTACCAGATTCCGGCTAATGAGAGTTCTCCCATAAATTGACGTGCAAAATTTAAAATTTCACGGGTTCTGATTGGCTGTTTATGATTCTGAATACGCCATTCTATTGGTTGCGTTTTATACACTTTTCAAGATACCAACTAAAGATAAAATAAATCTTAAGATTCACCAAAAAGTCGATCAAGCATTGATCTCAATATCCACAATTCTTAAGTTTTCAGCTCTGACTAAATGCCAGATTGCTAAATCTGGATTAGTTCGAGATGTATTCACTATTTGCTCCATCTCAATGTTTTATAGTTTATCTGCAGTATTTTCTCTTCACATTTTCTTTCAAACTTTTCAAGATTTGTTCATTCGTTTGCTTTAAACCATGGAAACCTACAGCTTCACAATATGGTGGAAAGTTGTAAAATGATGGATAAAAGATTTAGAGAAATACTTCGTCGAAGTTTTAAACTTTTAAATATGTAAAGGAGTTGAAATTAAAATGTTCTCATTCCTAAAATTTGTGCAACCTGTTTGTGTAAATCTTTTCTATTTTAAACTATAAATTTGGTAAGATCAAATAATCTAAGTTTTCAATATCAAAGGTTTACACCATCAGATTGAAAATATATAAGGATTGGGAAATTTCTGGTTGTGCCATTGACTTAATTCATTTTGTAACGATTGGTATTATATTTTTACAGAACTAAATACATTTCGACTCCTGAACTCTCTTCACGTTTTCTTTCAAACTTTTCAAGATTTGTTCATTCGTTTGCTTTAAACCATGGAAACCTACAGCTTCACAATATATGGTGTAAAGTTTTGAAATGATGGAGAAAAGATTTAGAGAAATACTTCGTCGAAGTTTTAAACTTTTAAAGTTTTAAAGGAGTTGAGTCTTTGCCACAAATTAAAATGTTCTCATTCCTAAATCTTTGCAACCTGTTTGTGTAAATCTTTTCTATTTTAAACTATAAATTTGGTTAGATCAAATAATCTAAGTTTTCAATATCAGTTTGAAAATTTGTTTGTGGCATTGACCTTATTCCTTTTTTAACGATTAGTATTATATTTTTTAAAGAACTAAATACATTCCGACTCCTGAGCTTTGTAAAGTCTTGTATTCTGGTTTCTGGTATTCATTGTAATAAAGCACGTAGACCACATTTTAAAAAATCTAGATGGAGAAAAAAAAATTAAGGAGCAGAAGCAAAATGAAAAGAAAGATAATTTGAAAAAAGTTAGATAAAAATAACGGTTAAAACTGTATATTGCTCCAATATTTGACATTAAATATCTCTTCCGATCTAAGGTTCATGAATTTTAAACTTTTTATCCGAACTAAAAACTAAAGAGTGCTGTAATAAAAATTTGACTTTTGAGTTTTTGGTCCTTAAACAAAGGATATTTTTAGTTAAAATTGTTTAAAATGGTGATTCAAATGTTCAGTTTGATAGTAAACTCTATCCCCGTAGTAAATTTGAATTCGAACAGGACCTGCCCAGTTTGTACCGGCCTGCCAGACAACAGCGTGTACTGACCCGATCGTATGGTACAGTACGTCGGCCTAACCAGACTAACATACGACAGGGGTCAATTTTCTCGGCATAGTCTCGTGAGAGGGCTAGCAATGACAACTTCTATGGCGCGTTCAGACTTTTTACAGTACCTGGCCTAATCCTAGGCCTATTTGACCGACCCCACTGGCTTAGTCCACCGTGAGTCAGTGAGCCTTCACTTTCCAATCTGTTTTCAGTTAATTAATTTATTCATCAGCTAGAGCGAGCTGATGAACCGAACCGACATCTAACCAGCTAGAGCGAGCTGATGCACCGGGCCGACATCTGCCCAGCTAGAGCGACCTGATGAACCGGGCCGACATCCAACCAGCTAGAGGGAGCTGATGAACCGGCCAACATCTAACCAGCTAGAGCGAGCTGATGAACCGGGCCGACATCTAACCAGCTAGAGCGAGCTGATGAACCGGGCCGACATCTACCCAGCTAGAGGGAGCTGTACAGTACACATCCAGATTAAACCAAGCCAAAAAGGGACAGTACACCAAATGAAACAGTCCGTTCAAAGTAAATTCTCGTGAAGAACTCAAAAACAAAATATCTGGTACCCGCTCATCGAACCTAGAGGAAACGAACCTAACGTTTTTCTGACCTAACGTTTTTCCGACCTAAAAATCTGTAGGTTCGATTTCCCAAACTGACCTAAAGATTGGAAATATATTTAGGTCGGTTATTGATATATTTTAGGTCAGTTGGGAATATGTTTTAGGTTGGTTAAAGCAACAATTTTAGGTTAGATAAGCATTCATTTTAGGTCGGTTGAGCAATATTTTTTAGGTCGGTTGAGCAATATTTTTTAGGTCGGATGATCAATATTTTTAGGTCGGATGAGCAATATTTTTAGGTCGGTTGAGCAATATTTTTTGTCGGTTAAGCAATATTTTTAGGTCGGATCAGCAATATTTTTAGGTCGGATGAGCAATATTTTAAGGTCGGATGAGAAATATTTTTAGGTCAGTTGAGAAATTTTTTTAGGTCGGTTGAGTAATTTTATTAGGTCAGTTGAGCAATATCTTTAGGTCGGTTGAGCAATATTTTTAAGTCGGATGAGCAATATTTTTAGATTGGATGAGCAATATTTTTAGGTCGAATGAGCAATATTTTTAGGTCGGTTGAGCAATATTTTTAGGTCGGTTAAGCAATATTTTTTAGGTCGGATGAGCAATATTTCTAGGTCGGATGAGCAATATTTTAAGGACGGATGAGAAATATTTTTAGGTCAGTTGAGAATTTTTTTTTAGGTCGGTTGAGCAATTTTACTAGGTCAGTGGAGCAATATTTTTAGGTCGGTTGAGCAATATTTTTAGGTCGGATGAGCATTAATATTTTTAGGTTGGATGAGCAATATTTTTTGGTTGGTTGAGTAAAAGTTTTATTTCAGAGGTTATAATTGATGAGTAATGTTTTTTTAAAATGTTTAAATATAAAATAAACATAAAAACAACAATTTTCAATTAAATTAGTATTTATTTAGGGTTAGGTTAGGAATTAGGTTAAGACACTTTCTGGGCCGAGCGCTGCGGCTAGGACAGGCTAGGGGGCCGAGCACTGCAGCCAGGAAAGACCTTTAATTCAACAATTTTTAATAAAATGTCTTAGGGTTAGGTTTGGTTAAGCTCAATTCTGGGCCAAGCACTGCGGATAGGACGGGCTAGGGGGGCCGAGCGCTGCGGCCAGGAAAGACCAATTTTATCCATGTTTTAAATATGAGATGCATGTACAGGCCCCAACGGGTTTTGAGCCCCCCTCAAAAACCCCATTTTATGCATTACTGAAACAGTAGTGGTACAGTTCACAATTATGGCAATTATTGGTAAAACAACCTAAAAATATTGCTCATCCGTCCTAAAAAAAATTGCTCATCCGACCTAAAAATATTGCTCATCTGACCTAAAAATAATGCTCATCCGACCTAAAAATATTGCTCATCCGACCTAAAAAAATTGCTCATCCGACCTAAAAATATTGCTCATTCGACCTAAGAATATTGCTCATCAGACCTAAAAAAATTGCTCATCCGACCTAAAAATATTGCTCATCCGACCTAAAAAAATTGCTCATCCGACCTAAAAAAATTGTGTATCCGACCTAAAAATATTGCGTATCCGACCTTAAATTATTGCTCATCCGACCTAAAAAAAATTGCTCATCCGACCTAAAAAAATTTCACAACCAACCTAAAAATATTGCTTAACAGACCTAAAATTGTCACTTCCAACTTAAACTTTCTGGTAAACAGACCTAATATATATGCTCAACCAACCTAAATATATCTCTAAATCTTAGGTCGGAAAACCTATATATTTCTCATAGGATGCCAAACGGACCTAAAGCTTTTTTCAACCAAACCGACCTAAAACACGTGCAAACTACTCGATATTTAGGTCAGAAAACCTTTAGGTTAGAATCATCTAGGTCGGAATATACGGCACCAAATATCTAGTAGAAGTTTATTGTTTACATTATTCAAGTTAGTTTATTTCCCTAAAATATGCACTATATGTATAAGTATAATACAATTTTTAACAGAGGTAAAGTTTTTGGCAGATATTGATAAATTAAACTTAGTTCTAATTGTTGACAAACAAACTCAAATCACAAATCTAAACTAGAATAAACCTACAGTACAGTACAGTACAGTAAGTTACGGTAACTACACAGTAAATCCTACAATATAAAGCACTGTAAAATACCGTAAATGAGAGTACTAAAGTATTGTATAATAAAGTACCATTGTAAAAAGAAATATGGTTTAGAGAATTTAAGCCTGTTTCAGTAAAAGACAATACTGTACACAGTGTACAGTTTGCTCAAATTTAGTCATTGCTGTCTTCTGATCAGTAAAGTGCAAAAATAAATTTCAGTAATCTAACTGTACTATACTGTACAGTGTACAATCTAACTGTACTGTACTGTACAGTGTACAATCTAACTGTACTGTACTGTACAGTGTACAATGATAACATAAAGATGAGGGAGCCAGGATCTATAGGGCACTGGAATATAAACCATCTTGTGGACGGGAATGTTTTGAGTGGAAAATTGTAAACCTTGGTGAAGGTTAGAGTTAGATACCCTGTACAGTGTACACCTACTATAGGAGTCTCTCCGAGCTACTTGAGTCTTGTGTTTAACAGATCTTCCTTCCTCCGATCCAACCAGAATCAAAATCTTGATCTGTTTAGGAGAAGGGTTGAAGAGGATAAACTATATCTCTGAATGTTTGGCCATGTTGTAATCATAATAAGTTTCTCTGAGACCTGCCAGAGTTGAACTCAAACTCTCATTTACGTCTCCACCCAGCACTGTATCCCTGAACAGTAAATAGTTAAATATCATTATTGCAATCTCCGATCTTGGTTGATTGCAATAAATCAACATTGCAATCTTCAGAGTAGACATTAAACTTATCTCTGCAACCAGTTCTTTTTTATATTCAGAAAAGGAAGTATAAGATCTGAAATATCAAAGATTTATGTTTACAACCAAGTTCAAATGGTTGGAAAACGTAAACAGTCCCTGTAAGTTAATGGTTGGAAAGCGTAAACAGTCCCTTTAAGTTAATGGTTGGAAAACGTAAACAGTCCCTTTAAGTTAATGGTTGGAAAACAAATAGAAAAGGATTAATGTTAGGATGGTTTATATTGAAAATCTAGTTAGTATCGAGGATTAATCTAATCTGAGAATGAATGAATCTAAAAAAAGAAAAAGTATTTTTAAACATTACTTCCTGGTTTCCTTATAAACGAACTCAAAACTTTAAGATATAACTATCCAAAATGAAACAAATGAGAAACAACCAGTTAGAAGGAGAAATTTGAATCCCAAAAAAAGTGGATAGAATATAGGGTCTCTCAAAATCCAAAATAGAACGTAACATGACAAATCAAACGCACCAAACTCCAAGTTTCTAATCCTTGCAGTCTTTGCAACCTGATGGTGTAGACATTTGATATTCTAACTATGACTTCTGCTAGGTCAAAAAATAGTTAAAGTTTGAAATATAAAAGCTTCACAACATCAGGTTACAAAGTTATAGGGATTAGAACAAAAAGAGTTTAAGGGAAGTGTCTTTTTATATTAAATTGTGGATTTACCTGTGTATCTGATATTGACTAGAGTCGATGGATTGTTGAAGAGTATAAGAGGGATCAGAGTAGGGATCCATCTTAGAGTAGGGATCCATCTTAGAGTAGGGATCCATCTTAGAGTAGGGATCCATTTTACCCCATCCGGAGCCGGAGCTCGGCGATCCATACGGATCCATTCCAATACAACCCGACATAAATCCTAAAAATAAAAATAAAAAATTTAAATCCATAAAATCCTTAAATAAAGCTTTATAGTTAAAAGTAAAGACAGATTTCGATATAATGATTACATAATCATGTAAACAAGGAAACAATTCACCAAAAAGTTAAAATTTCATGATTGCATAAAAACTTTTTAATCTCTTCAAAAAGAATGAATATTTCTAAAACGCAGAATATAATTAAAAGTTTTAATTCGTGTGTGTCAGCTAATTAAATACCCAGAGCTGGGAATTAAAACTGCTCCTGAGTAATTTAGAAAAATTACGAGTTTAAATTAAACTACACATTTAGATTGTTTAACTACGCCAAGAAGTTAGTAAGATGGAAAGTTAGAAGAATTGCTATTCTCAGAGTTTTAAAAGATGTGGATATGATTGATTTATAAATTTTGGAAACTTCTTTAATTCAAATCCTAAATTCTTATGTTTTTATCCAGCTCACGTCTTTAGATTTAAAAAACTTTATATAAACAACTTTTTTAACCTCTCTCGTCCTTAAACCCTATCTTTAAAACTCCCAACCCTTCGAAACTGCTTGCTAACTCTTTTCTTCATATTTTTTGGTAACTTTACTCTCAAAGTTCTAACTATCTTTTATACCTTTCTAAACTGCTTGGGAATATTACTCCCAATGTTCTAACTATCTTTTATATCTTTCTAAACTGCTTGGGAATATTACTCCCAATGTTTTAACTATCTTTTATATCTTTCCAAACTGCTTGGGAATATTACTCCCAATGTTTTAACTATCTTTTATATCTTTCTAAACTGCTTGGGAATATTACTCCCAATGTTTTAACTAACTTTGATATTTTTCTAAACTGCTTGGGAATATTACTCCCAATGTTTTAACTAACTTTGATATCTTTCTGAGCTGCTTGGAAATATTACTCCCAATGTTTGAACTATCTTTCATGTTTCCTCTCCAATAGGAATTTTATCAGAAAGAATAAAAACTAAATTTTACTCAAACAAAAAAGAATAAACTTTACTCCTAAAATAATGAACCTTCCATACTTGAACTCAACATTCGTGTACATATAGTGTAACACATCTTACTGTTCCTTGATGCCCGTAACAGGAGAGAGTAGTTTTTACTATTGGATTCACTAGAACAATGGAAGGTGGGTGGTAGTCCCCCCCCCCCCCACCCTACTAGTTTATACCAACCAACCTTCCTTAGCATATTATTCAATTATTAAAACTTGAATATTATTTGCAGAATATGCTACTATAATATATCAGTTTCCAAACAACACTTTTATATCGAAATTTTAAAATTTTAAATGTTCTCCCATGATGTTAACAAAGTTGAATTGTTCTATGCTCTGTCCTTTATATGCATCCTGTTTCTATAATCATCATGAAAACTCCGTAATAAATATCTTTTATATATATATATCAGGAATACTCTGTCCTAATCTAATTAATATTTCGGACGAAATATTAATGATGTAAATGGAAATTTAGGACGGAGTATTCATGATATTAATGGATATTTAAGACATGAATATTACGTACTAAATATCTCTACATATCCAACATACTCCGTTCTATCTGTATATTCTCCGTCCCAAGATAAATCCTGTGTTCTTCCGTCCTATCTTTATATCATGTAAACTCCGTTCCATCTGTATATTCTCCGTTCCTTGATAAATCCTGTATTATTCCGTCCTATCTTTATATCATGTATACTCCGTTCCATCTGTATATTCTCCGTCCCAAAATAAATCCTGCGTTCTTCCGTCCTATCTTTATATCATGTAAACTCCATTCCATCTGTATATTCTCCGTTCCTTGATAAATCCTGTATTATTCCGTCCTATCTTTATATCATGTATACTCNGGGGAGGGGGAGGGGGGTCATGCCAATGCTGGTGGGGGGTGTGATCTTACAGATGCCACCCCCCAGGTGTAAACACGAACCATACCATAGGAATATATCTTGGAATAACAGACACACACTTTCGTATGGTAAATATTTCCTTTTAAACTATTTCTATTTTATTCTAACATCTCTGTGAACCTTTCCAAGCATCCTAAAGAAATCCTTATTTTCTTTAAAAGTACTATACATGCATAATAATAATCATATGTTTTCCACATGCATCCCTATTATTTGTATGTATCTCAAGTTCTCAACAAAGTTCTGGAACCCTATCAATAAAGCTACATAAACCAGACCTCTTGTAATGGTAATGTATCAACACGAATAAATCCCAAAAAAGAAGCCTTATCTCCTAACCTAACACACTATATACAAATGTATCACACCAATTCCTTACTGGAGAAAACCTGATATTTGTTTAATGAGGGGTATTTAAACCTTCATAAACAATACTCTTTTTTTAAATACTGAATTACAGTTTACAATTAAATAAAAACTATTTTGTCTGTCCATTCCTCTGAGTTCAGTCATAAAATCTCTATAAATGTATTTAGATTCTCGTACTTCAAGTAAACTTCTCCCAAGGTCCCAAACCTTCTCTAGAACGCTAACTTTTAGATGGTAGAGTTCATGTCCAGGAAGGTTAAAATGTTCTCCTGAAGGCATGGTTTGTATGACGATTTTTAATGTAACCAATATGTTCTCTCACTCTTTTATCTAAGGATCTTGTTGTCTGTCCTATATATTGTAGTTTACACTGTTCACATGTAATACAGTAAACTACATTTCTGGTCTTACAGTTGAAAGTTCCATTAATCTCAATCTTCTTACTGGTATTAGAGGATTGTATAACTGTTCCAGGCTCTATGTAGGGATAAGTTGGGCAATTTAAACCACAAGGTTTCATACCAGGTATTAGCCTCTTTGGCCTCATTCTAGGAGGATCTGGAATTCCGGCTCGGATGAGTTTATCATTGAGGTTGGGAGGTCTCCTATAGATGTTCTAAACCTTACCCTGGAGAACTATTGAAATCTTTGTCTCTTTAAAAGGTTTCTCTCCCTTCTCTATATTCATCTGTTAAACCCTATCCGGAGAACTACTGGAAATCTTTTTCCGTGAACCTTTCCCTCCACAGCCCTTAATCATACCCGGAGAACTATACTTTAAACCTTGTTTTTTTTAAACTCTTCTTACCCTTTCTCCTCTTGTATATTAGTAGTATTCTTCTTCTATACCCTACCCGGAGAACTATATGTTAGTTCAATCTAAGTTTTTCCAAACTCAATCCCCATTCTATGCAAGTTTACCCTTTCCCGGGAAACGATTATATTCCTTATACTTTTTCCTCTTCTACCCCCTCTAAATCCGTGTTCTAAACCCTACCCGGAGAACTAGAGAACTCATTCACTCTGTTTCCAAACATTTCTAAGCGTATCTGAAGAAATAGCTTGAGGCTCAGTTTAGAGATCGATTAGAACCATTTCAAGGTTCGGTTTAAATACAACATATGTGCCGAAACCATTCATTTCCACCAGAACTATTTGAAAAACCAGCAAAGTTACCAAATGTAATTTGTATTTTGTATCTAATTTGATGTATCTACTCCCAGTATTAAACTATAAAGCTGATGCACCCTGTAGTTGAATCTACTCCCAGTATTAAACTATAAAGCTGATGCACCCTGTAGTTGAATCTACTCCCAGTATTAAACTATAAAGCTGATGCACCCTGTAGTTGAATCTACTCCCAGTATTAAACTATAAAGCTGATGCACCCTGTAGTTGAATCTACTCCCAGTATTAAACTATAAAGCTGATGCACCCTGTAGTTGAATCTACTCCCAGTATTAAACTATAAAGCTGATGCACCCTGTAGTTGAATCNCAAAAAATTTGGGCCCGATCGGTTCAGCCGTTTTGACGTTTATTGGATACAAACAAACAGACAGACAGACAAGCCAAATTTATATATAGATAAAGCTGATGCACCCTGTAGTTGAATCTACCCCTCAAGTATTAAACTATAAAGCTGATGCACCCTGTAGTTGAATCTAATCCCTATATCAAACTTTAAAGCTGATACACCCTGTACAGTGATAACCATAAAGTTCTGGAAGAGGAAGTTGACTTTTGGACTCACGTTATGACTTTTTGTCCAGTGAACAGACACAGCAATTGTGCAGTATAAAAACAGATCTATTTCACTTAATTTTAAATTCTTAACATTTTAAAAACTTACTAGTAAAGCTACTCGCTTTGTAACAAAATTAATTGCATTTCAGTATTGTTTTAATGTAGTCTTCTTGTTCTACAGTTTTCTAGTTATCACTGTATTGAACTATAAATCTTATGCACCCTGTAGTTGAGTTGGTAGACTGTTAAGTTTAATTCAGTGTACAGTCTTCACTGAATACAATGGACTTGAGGAATATTTTCTTAGAGGTTCGTGACATATACTAAAAATGTGCCCCCCTCAACCTCCCTATCCTACCCCCAGCTAAACTAACCAACTCTTTCCCAACTCTATATAAAGTTATTATCCATATCTCCTTGTTTCATCCTCATATCAGATTCTAAAGCTTAGACAGGACTTATAAAAATGTCAAAGTTTTTGTATTCATATCTTCTCCAGGTTGTAAAATATACTTTGTATAATGTTGGAGTATGTTGGAGTAGTATATATCGGATAATTAAGAAGACGGAGTAGAGGAAGAGAAGTAGAGAAACTTAACATTTAAGTAATATCTCTCTACACACTCAATATTAGGTATGGAACAGAACTTCAGAAAAAGGGTCGGGGAGGGGCTTTGGTCCGAATTTTTTGATGAATTAATCATTGAATGAATTGAAAAATGATGAATACAGGAAGGATGAAAGGAAGGATGAATGAATGAATGAATGAATGAATGAATGAATGAATGAATGAATACCTGGGAGTGGAGCGGACTCGAAGTTGAATCTATCTTGAGGACTGATATGATAGTTCGGATACTCCAGGGGTCTAACCTGACCATCCAGGGGGGATACGTCAGGGGTAGGGAGGGTGTATCGAACCCCCTCCAAACCCATCGGCACGGATCCGAGTTGTAGGGACGGATGGAACACGTCCGAGGTGCAGGAAGAGGGAGAAGACTCCGGGGTTGGGATTGTATAGTTTCTCCCGAGGGTTTGGTGAGTTTCTGACTGATAGAGAGGAGGAGATATATTGGATGTGTAGGATAATGAATCACTTTTACTCTCAAGTTTATCCATCTCCGACTCCTTATCCCCGTTGTTGTTGTTGTTGTTTGCTCCGTTGGTTGCGGTCTTCTGTCCGTCCCTCTTCTTCCTCCTTGGTCTGTATTTGTAGTTCGGATAATCCTGCAAATATAAGTAATTTGTTTAACCTGTACAATATTTGCAAATATTCCCACCAAAATCTTCATTGTTTAGTTATCATATCTTGTATATCCCTACTATCCTTCCGACCCGTCCTGTCCTTTACATATATCGGAGTTAAGAAGGATTGCGTGCTAAACCTCTTGAGTTCGCATAGGACAATTTCAAGGTTCGGCGGGTTTACATGTTCCCATTCATTTATTCAAACCTAGGACATATTCTAGAGCCCAACAATTAGCAAGATTTAATTCTAGATCATAAACTAGCTCCGGACTAAATTAAATCAAATTTAAATTCATGAATTTCAGGTTCATTTTGTTTCAATGTCTTTTATGGCTATTAAACGATGAATAAGTAATGCTTGGATTTGAACCCAAGTTAAGGTTCAATATCTTTTAGGTTAATTGGGCATGTGCTCTATACACAGGTTCAGAGTTAGGTTTAGTTTCGTTGGAGTTTGTAGAGTTACAGATTTCAGTGGAAACATGGTTGGGTTAAAAAGTTTTTCAGATAAATGTATAACCTCCAGGAGTAAGATTCAGTAGTGTGGTATATGTAGATAAATGTATGTTCTCCAGGAGTAAGGTTTAGTAGTTTGTTATATGTAGATTGTAGATAAATGTATGTTCTCCAGGAGTAAGGTTTAATAATGTGGTATATGTAGATAATTGTATATTCTACAGGAGTTAGGTTCAGTAGTGTGGTGTCATGTATGTAGATTAATGTATATTCTCCAGAAGTAAGGTTCAGTAGTATATGGTATATGTAGATAAATGTATATTCTCCAGGAGTAAGGTTTAGTAGTGTGGTAAATGTAGATAAATGTATATTCTCCAGGAGTAAGGTTTAGTAGTGTGGTGTATGTAGATAAATGTATGTTCTCCAGGAGTAAGGTTCAGTAGTGTGGTATATGTAGATTAATGTATATTCTCCAGGAGTAAGGTTTAGTACTGTGGTATATGTAGATAAATGTATATTCTCCAGGAGTAAGGTTGATGTGTGTGGTATATGTAGATAAATGTATATTCTCCAGGAGTAAGGTTTAGTAGTGTGGTTTATGTAGATAAATGTATGTTCTCCAGGAGTAAGGTTTAGTAGTGTGGTTTATGTAGATAAATACATGTGCTCCAGGAGTAAGGTTGATGTGTGTAGTGAGAATTTATGTAAAACTCCGACTTGAAACCTTTTATATGTGATTTAATGGCGGAAATGCTTCTATATCTCCGTCAGACGTGAACAGCATTTTAAACATATCAGTGCTTGTGACAGAACTCACGTTTTCTCAGCCNTCACACCCCTCCCCTCAAATCCATCTCCCAGAAATTTGAAATCACCAAAAAACTATTTTATCTAATATTGAAGAATTCTAAGTTTAATAGTCTAGGTTTGGACTGTGTTGTTTGAACATCAAACCTACTTATACATTCTTCCAAGACCAAAAAGGGCGACAAAAACCAGATACTATCTAATGGAAGCCATGAGGTTGACAGTATATATCTATCTGTCGGTCTCACCGTCTATTACCGTCTACCTATCTGTCTATCTACCGGTCTATCTGTCTGTCTATCTATCCATGACTCAGTCGAATTTTATCCACTACCCACTAGGCTGGCGGGAGGGATGGGAAAAGAAAAGATAAAACCAAGAGGGGAGATATATCGTTACAAAGAAACCAAATTTGGACCAAAGAAAAAAGAAAAAAAGATAGAGGGGGACGATAGAAACAAGAGAAGTGATCACGATTTATATTAAAGAGCTAGATAGATTAAATGACATAAAGATGACTTAAAGTATCGAGCTAAAGATAAAGTGCTTTGACCCTGTTAAAGTTGCGAAATATGTACATGAAAAAGAAAAACTTGCTAGAGATAGAAGAGTAAGAATTGGATTCAAAAATGAGAAAAAGCTAGGTTCAGATACAGAGAAAAGATTAAGAACGGGTTGGATTAGAGATACAAGAGTAAGAATCGGATTTAAGAAATAAAAGTAAGCTAGGTTTAGACACAGAGAAAAGATTAAGAACGGGTTGGATTAGAGGTACAAGAGTAAGAATCGGATTTAAGAAATAAACGTAAGCTAGGTTTAGATACAGAGAAAAGATTAAGAACGGGTTGGATTAGAGATACAAGAGTAAGAATTGGATTTAAGAAATAACCAAAAGGAAGATTTGAGAACGGGTTGGATTATAGATAGAAGAGTAGGGATTGATATAAAGAATTAATCTGCAGAATGTTACATTACATTGGATTATACACTCTCACAAAATGAAATTTCTTTTATCCCGAAATATGAAAGGATTTAGGACAAACATTTAATTTGACCCCTTTTAACCTAACGTCAAAATAAAGAGAAAAATTAAGACAATGCAATCAAAGATAGGAAATTATCTTTAATCTTAGGATTGATCTTGATATCCAGGGTGGGCACTTTGAGTTTAAATGCTTGATCCTTCATTTTAGTTATCAATGCAAGGTATGACCATCAAGGGATATCGAAGAGGAATTATATTAGTCAAGAATAATAAGATTGAGAAAAAAAGAAAGTAGAACCAGGATAACTAAAGAACTAGTGAATAACTAGATGAAAAAGTAGAACCAGGATAACTAAAGAACTAGTGAATAACTAGATGAAAAAGTAGAACCAGGATAACTGAAGAACTACTGAATAACTAGATGAAAAAGTAGAACCAGGATAACTGAAGAACTAGTGAACAACTAGATGAAAAAGTAGAACCAGGATAACTGAAGAACTAGTGAATAACTAGATGAAAAAGTAGAACCAGGATAACTGAAGCACTAGTGAATAACTAGATGAAAAAGTAGAACCAGGATAACACTAGATGAAAAAGTAGAACCAGGATAACTGAAGAACTAGTGAATAACTAGATGAAAAAGTAGAACCAGGATAACTGAAGAACTAGTGAATAACTGCAAGCTTAAGACAGAGTTAGACGAAGTAGTAGCAGTCAGAAGTCAGTTGGCAAATATAAAAAAAACTACCGCAAAATTAGATAAGAACAGGCAGACATTTTCTTCGACAGATAAAACCTTTTAGGTTGACAAAAAGTCTGTTAAGGGGAACGTTATGGTCAAATACAGAGAAGTAAACATTAGTATCGGGAGCGGGGTATTTGTCTCGGCATTTTATTCTGTCCCGGGGTCAGATTGTATATTTGTTTAGGTTTATCTTTACCAGACGTTTACAGTCTTTACCCAGGCTTTATTGCATGATTTTTCAACTGTCGTCGTTTCCCAGCCCTCCCCCAACACCCCCCGCTCTCCCTCCTCCCCCTCCTCCCCCTCCTCTCCCTTCTCCACCACACTCTCCACCAACTCTTGGAAAATAAGGCCGCACTAAGCCCAGGAGCCAAGAAGTCGTTCATAAATTGTATACGGAGTTAGAAACTTATCTAGAGTTTTTTCCAGGACGGAATAACAAGCTCTAACACCCGGAACACTCTTGGATAAAAACACAGCAAGGTTAGAAACCAATCCGATTTATCTTACACATGAAAAATGATCCTGGTTCAATTTTGAGAAGGGTAGAGCACAATATTCGAGTTCTTACTTCTCATATACCCCTCCCTTTCTTCCTATCTCTAATCTTAGATTAAAATTGTCAATTTTTCAAACCCGTATTGAGACCGGTGTATTAGTTAAGCGGCCCCAATTGACCGTAGAGATTTAAACGATAGTTTTTAGCTTGAGATCCCAGCGATCCATGTTTAAAGATCTGAACAAGATATCTAGGGAGAATTTTTCTACTGTGATCGATTGTTGTCTTGTATCAGATCCACGGTCATACAGTTTCTGTGTGCAGTGAATTCTTAATAATCTTCAAATAATAAAATTGATATGATATACATCCACCTCCCTTTCTACTCCCTCGTTCGTTCTGAGTCTTCTTTAATCGTCTTTCATTTTTCGTCCACCTCTACCCCTTTCCCTCTTTACTTCATTCCCCCCCTCCCCTTGCTTCTTTTTCTTTATACCTCCTCTTTTTCAACATCCGTAAGTTTTGATAACTTTAAGTTGAAATATATTTCCATCCCTTAATGTTGTCTGTACAGTGCAAAGTACTATATATCTGTTAATTTTGTCTGTACAGTGTAAAGTACTAGTAGTATCTGTTAATGTTGTCTGTACAGTGTAAAGTACTAGTAGTATCTGTTAATGTTGTCTGTACAGTGTAAAGTACTAGTAGTATCTGTTAATGTTGTATGTACAGTGTAAAGTACTAGTAGTATCTTTTAATGTTGTCTGTACAGTGTAAAGTACTAGTAGTATCTGTTAATGTTGTCTGATACAAAGAAGGTTTATTAGATCTAATGTGAGGAGAACAGTAACTGTATACTATTACAAGGATGAAGAGGATAAAACTTAGATTGAGATCTCACCCTACAACCTTATACTGTGCTGTAGGTAAACCAGGGTGTCAGGGGAGGGGTAGGGAACAGGGAATAAAGGGGGAGGGGGTGCTAACCTGCATATGCTTAAGTCTCAGTCTCTCAGCCTCCTGAACACATGGAGCTCTTTCGCTTGGGGTCAAACTCTTCCATTTCTTACCTGAAAAACAAATAAAATAAAAATATTTTGATTTGTGAAAAATGGGATATTTTTGCATATATATATTGTTGTACTGCATAAATGTTGTACTGCTGCAAATGCACATATATATATATATAATGCTGTACTGCACTAATGTTACATGCTTATATATAAATGGTTGTACTGCACTACTGCACGTGTATAAAGTTTAATGTTCCATTGTCTGACACTGCACTAAGTAAGACAATAGTTCAACATTGAACTTGAGAAATATATATTCACAGCTTTCATATTTATATATAGTAAAAGGTGTGTAGAGATAATTTTTCAGTGATCATTCGTTTTTAACATGGCATTTACCATTCACAATAGTACCCATTAAACCTTTTTAGGTCAACAACGACGAAGATATCCTTTGTTTTCTAACTGAAATGCAGAGTCACTTGAAATTACGTCTATTGTCCCTTTAAACCTCCGATTTTTAAAATGACGCAAAAAAAAACAAGGAACTTGGAAGAAACATTAAAACCTTAGAAAATAAAAATTCAAAGAAGAAAATTAAGTGGAATCCAAGTTTTTATTCAAAGAATGACTGAAGTAGGAATAAATGAGTAAAAAGTAGAAGAATTAGAAAGATCCTGCAAAGAAAATAAGGATAATCTGAGACAGAATTAAAGAGGAGAAGTAGAAAAAATTAAGATGAGAAAAAGAATTGAAAAAGAAGGACTGGGAAAAAGTCATGGAAAAGTGGGAAGAAATCAAAAAATTGAAGTAGGATAGAAAGGAAAGAAATGAAAGAGTAAAAGAAAGAAAAAAAAAAGTAGGTTAAAAAGTGATGAAGTAAACATAAGGGAAGAAGTTAATTAAATGAGGATAAAATGAGGTTGGAAGTAAAATAAAAATTATAATTTAAAATCTGATGAAAAAGACGATTAAAGTGGAGAGTGTGTGTCTGTGTGTGAACTACTATAGCTCTAATTATGTTATATCTGATTTTTCTCAGGGTTGGATTAAACATCTCTCAGCTCAATCTTAATTAGAACCTTTACCCACACAACATTTCTCTTCTCATCCTTCTAATCTGGGGGGGGGGGGCCGGGGGGGGGGGGAGAGAGCTGGAAAATAGTTAAATTAAAGATTTTTCTTAAATTTGGTATTTAATACCATTCAGATTGAGATTGAATATTTGAATGAAAATATTAATCTATTGTAAATATTGGACAAAATTGCAAATATAATTTGATTTCTCTTCATATATCTAAAAATCGAGTTTGTATAAAGGTATAAAGTGAGTTTGTATTGTTTATATCTTGGTTGGAGAGACAAGGAGAAATTTTTTGCTCCGGAGTCAAGAATTTAGATGAGCTGGCTCCACCCAACCCAGTTACACACACCTACCCAAACTCTGCTCTACTTTATACACATCAACCCGTCCCGGGCCCTCATTGGTCCAGCAGCATCACCCCTGTGCAAGCGCCGCTTTAACCGACCAATCACAGGACACCGCGCACCCCGAGGTCAAGCAGCGGCACGCGCCCCAAATCAATTGGAAACTCATTTACAAAATCCGCTAAATATCTCGAGGAAATGCTTGGCGTAAAAAATCAAGGAAACAGTGTGCACTGTAAAGGAAGGGCAGGCGAGGACATTTTAAATACAAAATTTGGCGAAGGCAGGTTTTTCCCAGGCCTCGGCCGGGCCTTATAGCCAGGCACTAATCATGATATGTAATTAATGATCAATTTCCTTACAACTATAACATTGCCCCAGTAGAGGAAAATAATGACTTTATAAAGAAGGATATGTAATATCGAATGTTATATCTTTCCATTAAATCTTATCATAATTGTACGTTGTATGTACAAAGGTTTCTGAAAAAGTTAATAAAAAAGTCTCGTATCTTATCAGCTTGGTAAATAATCTCTTTTGGAACAAATTTATAATTTTCATGACATTTTTTACTTTATTTTGGTTTAGCTTTATTTAAACCAACATAATTTATAGCATTTTAAGTTTTTAGAATTTTTGAGAAAAAATTCGTAATTTCTAATTATTCAATCGGAGTTTTCATTGATATAAGATGCATTAAGTTCTCTTTCGGCCTTCATTCATGCAGGCAGGCAGAGAATGAAGGCTTTGAAGTTGAAATATCATAATTTAGGTTTCTAATGAACCAGGGCAGTTCTAAATCTAAGCATGCACTATTATCATCAGTCTGAGATAGAGTAAGTATATTTTGTAATTTTTAAAAGATTTTAATTTGGTTTTTTTTCTGCTCATTTTCTAGTAAAAAAAGGATTGAAAAGAAAAAAATCTAAGAAAGAGGGAAAAGAAAAGAAAGAGAGAAGATAAGAAAAAAAATGTAAGAAATAGGGAAAAAGAAATGGAAGAGCGCGCTAGGAGGGGAAAAAAGAAAAGAAGAAAAGAAGAAAGAGGAGAAAGAAAACCAGGAATCGTGCACCTTAAAATCACTTAAAATGTTTTACTGGAAATAAAAAAAATGATAGGTTTTAACTGATGAAATAAATAAATTTGAAAAGGTTGGATAATTAGTTCTATAGGATTTGGAGTTGGGAGTTGTAGGATTTGGAGGATGGATATGGATTGGACGGATCTGATATAAATGATCGAGAAAATAAAAAAATTGAGATTAAAACTTAAAAGTAGAAGATTATATAATCTAGAACTCAATTAATATTTAAATTTTGAAATGTTTGTGACAATACGCATACGCATTCTTCAACCTTGCAATGTGACGCATAATCGAAAATTGATTCCCCTGTACCCCCCCCCCCCCGGCAATATGAGAAGGGGGGATAAAGGCACCTGCACTAGGGGGGGGGGCACCTGTAGGGGAGGGGGGCCAACTGTTTACACCTTTTCAAAGTATTGTCATAGTTTAAAATTATAACAATCAAATCTAGAAACATATAGATCATTTCAATTGTTACACTCAACGCACACAATCAATGGTATTGTACAAGGATGGCTAAAAGAGAATGAACAAATGTAAATTTTTGACAACTAAATAATTTTTATTAGTTTTAACAAGAAAATACAAAATCGAATATTCAAATTCCTATATCTTGATCCTGATCTTGATGCTGCAAACCTTTAACATTTCAAACTTTTTTATCAATTGCAGGATTCATAATTTGAAAGATTAAAGATCTACAACATCAGGTTTCAAAGATATTACGATACGAGTAATCATATTCATTAAAAAGCTAGTCTGCAAAATTTTCACTGTCTCTAGTAGAGAGAGCTAGAAAGGAGGACACAAAGGGGTTCAATGCCTACGGTAATATATGTAAAGTTATAAAATAAAAATTTGATTTGATTAATAAAGTTTAACTTAAGCTTTTGATATAGATAATATATTTTGTTACAACACATAAATGTAAATTTTCAAAGTTTATATGTGAATATATTTTTTATAGGAAACATTAACAAAAGTAAATTTAAAAATTAGATTATTTTGTTTTCGATAAATGATTTTACTTTAAACACTATTAAAGACAAACATCATGTTTACGTAATATGTATATAAATGATGACTTATGTAAAGCATTTTGTATTGTTATACAAGGAGACATTTGCTACGCATAAATGTAATAAAATCTTTCAAAATTGTTTTACAGTCAGTAATCACATGTAATGAGAACAATTAGCTAAGAAACCGGTGCAAGAAAAGGGACTGTCCACTTAATTTTAAATAGTCCTTCATTGTAGAGACACTTGCCCGATGCACAATTCTCTGTCAATTTCCTTATGCTGCATAACCCCCCCCCCCCAAGTCATTTTTATCGCATTTCAAAATTTTCAATTTCCAGATCGAAAAGAAAGATAAGTCCAATTATTTGCTAGCATAAGTTTGAAAAGGTAACGAACGCTGTGTATGGAATTATTAAATCTTTAAAGGGAGTGACCGGTAGGTAGTCTACCTCAGTTAAACTACCTTACATAGCCACTCACTCCCTTTAAATGAAAAAATTGAAATTACTACGCTTTTTCCTTTAAGGATGAGAATATTTAAACAAACAAAGATTTAGTAAATGGATTTAAATCTTGGTTTTTAAATCCAATGCTTGGCATATTGGGAAAATTCTCCTAACTCTGGGAATTTTGTCACGGGGCTTAGGTTTTCCGTTGCAAACACTTATTTTCATTTTTATCTTTAACCATGCAGGGGTNCGCCAGTTAAAAATATTGCTTCTCGAATCCCGGTGGTGAATATATTACAAATTATTTACGATGTAAAAATAAATATTTAAATCATGGTTCGGAGTCGGAGAATAGAGATCCTGGTGTGAAATCTTCAATTAAAGGAGGAGTCGGAGAATAGAGATCCTGGTGTGAAATCTTCAATTAAAGGCTTTGCTCAACCAAGAACGTGTTTAAAGTAGGGGAGGAGGGGGGTTTGAGCGAATAAAAGGTTTACGTAGGGTAAGGGGGGTTGGGTATGGTAAAGAGAATGTGAGCTGATTTTAAGAAGTGTAAGAGGGGGGGGGGTATTACAGTTTAGTAGAGTACATGAAATAATATGCTGTTCACTGTACAATGTACATGCATTGCTGTACAAAGTTACTGTACAGTTAATGAAGACACGACATGAAACTTGTAAAACTGAGAAGATAAACCGTACAGTTGACTAATGTCAAATTTACAGTTTAACAGAATACATTGTACATAATGGTAATTCAGAGTGCATGTACTGTACGACTGTGAAGGGTCGGAGCGGAGGGGGGCGGGGAAATTTGAAATTAAAAGAACTGATTTTTTAGCTGAGGCTACAATAATAAATTCATGAATAAAGTATGTAAAGTTGTATTTAGATTGTCTAGGTATCCGACAGAAAAACTTCCATAATATTTTTAAATATAATTTTTTTTACCTTCCTTCACATTTCCTAAAAAAACTTCTAAATTCAATATATCCTAAAATGTCTTTCATTAGATCACCAAAAGATATTTACTAAAAGTATAAAACCTACTAAAATATATTTTAAATATCTTCTAAAATACTTTTAATATCTTCTAAAATACTTTTAATATCTTCTAAAAATATCTTTTAATAAAGCACTTAAATAAGAATGTTTTATGAGCTTCAGAAAGATTTTATTTAATTGAGATAAACGTATATGTTTTCCATGTATATTGCTATTGATTTTTCAAGTATATATTAAATATATCGTTTATTAGAAATCGATTATGCAGAAAATACTACGCCAGATGTGTCGATATACTTTATTGAATATATTTAAGAACTTTTTCTGTCACATTCCCAACAAAAATTTATCGTAAAAAGAAAAAAGTATATTATTTACTAATCAATAAATTGGTTTTATGTTTTAATTATTTCTTTGATAAAAATTGTAGAATATCATTAGACATCTTTATTAGTTTGGAGTGGAAAAAAATGAATATATTTTCACGGATTTAAAAATGAAAATTCTAGTTTTAAACTTGCATAGTGATATTTCTGGTTGATCTTAAACCAGGATCTTTACAAAGAATTGGTCTTGCTCCGTTAATAAAAGAATCCTGGTCCAGGAAGAAATCTTGACTCCGGGTTCCCTGGTAGAACCCAGGACCGGAAAAGGATAAAGATTTACAGGAAATAGAGAGAGAAGGTTCAAGAAGATTTAACTTAAATGTATAAGGAAGAAAAATAAAACGAAAGATCAGAAAAAAAGATAAAGTTTAGATCAAGAAAATATTGTCTGTAAAGATTTAAAACAAATTTTTTTAAAAAAGATATAATGATTTTATTTTTAAATAGAGTCTCTATTTTATTCTAATAATTTAATATTATATTTATAATAGTATTTTATAAAACTTGAAAGACCCCTATCTAGCGAAACACATTTAACATTTTTATTTCATATTTGATTTAAACTGCGAAAATAAGATTGTAAGGATGAGAGATTGAAGGATTTAGGATTAAATATTAAAAGGATCAAATAGTCTAAAGAAAAGAAATATTATAAAGTTTAAACTTTGAAAGGTTTAATACTAAAAATTTAGGATATTCCCGCGTTATCTAACTAAATCTTGGTTTTTTTTGCAAATCTTGTCGGCCCTTTCTTTTCCTTTCATCATTATTATTCAACAAAAAGTTTAAAGAGAATTCATTATCTTATGAAAAAGCTAATAAAAAATTTTAAAAATGAAATACAACTCACCCAACATCTTTGAGAGATCAGCATTATGAAGATCTGGATTCTCATCCGCCATCCTTTTTCTCTCAACCTTGGCCCACACCATGAACGCATTCATCGGCCTCCGTATCCTCTCCTCCTTCCTACCCCTCTTCTACCGGCCACGCCCCTCGCCCCGCCACACCCCAATATTGTTGTGAGTATGTGTACTGAGAATACTGACCCCTACTGTACTGAGGGCTGGGACAGTTTAGATATTCTGTGTATTCTCTTCCTTCCATGTTTAAAAGCTCATATCACGTAGGATCCTGGTATTTAACTGAACCTAGGATGGAAGATCTCCTGATCTCTAATTATTGGATTGCTATTACTATGCACATGTGCCCTGACCTATTCAAAGCTTTAGCTCACGATCTTGTGTCTTAATTGAGAGAGCGGATGGGAGAGAGAGCAACGAAGAGAGTTTATTTCACGTCTCTCCTTCCCTAGGCTCTGGTTCCAACTGTTGAGATTTCAAGCCCAATTTCCGGAGTAGGGTGCACAACTCGGGTTCAGCCTATTTCCGCCTAATTTTACGGACAAGGTGTGGAATCAGACATGGCAATTATGCATTCTCAAAATATCACAAAATGTTGAACCACATGCACAAACACACACTATGAGTGTATGAGAGTAAGGTACTGGGCACCTGTGTGCTATATGGTCTAGAGTGGACTGCAGTATGCCGCCTATACAAACTTTGGCGCAGGTTTCCCGGCCACATATTCTTAACAGACACACACTATGGTTCAACAGACAATACATTATACAACCAAATTGTCAAACTTTAATGAATTGAGGTTAAAGGAACGTGGTATGCTCAGTGAATCTCAAATTTCTTACAAAATTACAATGGTTAGAAGGAGCCAAAACAAATTCCAAGGTTGGAAATGGGAAAGGTAAAGAGCAAGTTTAAATGGAAAGTTAAGAAACGACGAGGTTTAATGGGATAGGGTTTAGAATTGGAATTGGGGATAATTTAGTATGAGATGAGACAGAAGTATAGCAAGGTCTAGAGTAAGGAAAAGGATACGATTTGGAGTTAGGATAAGGAGTAGGTGCAGAGTAAAAAATGTAATATCTGGATTATAAGGAAAAGGATAAGGGTCGGAATAATATAAAGATAAGGTTCAGAGTACTAAGAAGAAAGATATGGTTAACATTAAGAAGAAGAAAATGGCTAGCGCAAGTAGAAGGAGTAAAAAAAAATTAGGTTCGGAGTAATGATAAGGAATAGGTTCAGATTATGAAGTAAAAGAGTTTATGGAGAAGAATTAGGTTCGTAGTAATGATAAGGATTAGGTTTAGATTATGAAGTAATAGTGTTTAAGTAGAAGAATGTGGTTCGGAGTAATGATAAGGATTAGGTTCATATTATGAAGTAGAAGGTTTAGGCTCGGAGTAATGATAAGGATTAGGTTCAGATTATCAAGTAATATAGTTTAAGTAGAAGAATTAGGTTCGTAGTAATGATAAGGATTAGGTTTATATTATGAAGTAATAGAGTTTAAGAAGAATTAGGTTCGGAGTAATGATAAGGATTAGGTTCAGATTATGAAGTAATAGAGTTTAAGGAGAATAATTTGGTTCGGAGTAATGATAAGGATTAGATCCTATTATGAAGTAATTGAGTTTTAGGAAAAGAGTAGGAATAAGATAATGTTCAGAGTAAGGAGACGGATTAGGTTAGGAGTAAAGGTAAGGATTAGGTTCAGAGAAAGATAGTGATAAATTCTAGAGTAAGGAAAAGGATAAGGTTTGGAGTAAGGTGGAGGAGTATGTTCAGAGAAAGATAGTGATAAATTCTAGAGTAAGAAAAAGGATAAGGTTAGGAGTAAGGAGACGGAGTATGTTCAGAGAAAGATAGTGATAAATTCTAGAGTAAGGAAAAGGATAAGGTTTGGAGTAAAGGTAAGGATTATGTTCAGAGAAAGAAGTAGATTAATTCTGGAGTAAGAAAAAGGATAAGGTTTGGAGTAAGGAAAAGGATTAGGTTCAGAGAAATATAGTGATAAATTCTAGAGTAAGGAAAAGGATAAGGTTTGGAGTAAGGAGGAGGAGTATGTTCAGAGAAAGATAGTGATAAATTCTGGAGTAAGAAAAAGGATAAGGTTTGGAGTAAGGAGGAGGAGTATGTTCAGAGAAAGATAGTGATAAATTCTAGAGTAAGGAAAAGGATAAGGTTTGGAGTAAGGAGAAGGAGTATGTTCAGAGAAAGATAGTGATAAATTCTGGAGTAAGGAAAAGGATAAGGTTTGGAGTAAGAGAAGGATTAGATTTAAAGTAGAAAGAAGATCACTTCTATAGGAAGGAGAAAGATGAGGTTTAGAATAAGGATAAGTAACAGGTTCAGAGTAGGGATAAGCATTAGGTACTGAGTATGGTTCAGAAGTTATAGATTAGTAGAAGGAGTAAGGAGGAAGGAGGAAGGGATAAAATTTGGATAATGAGAAGGAAAAGGTTTAGAGTAAGAATAAATATAAGCTCTGGAGTAAGGAGCAGGATAAGATGTGGAGTGAGGAGAAGGATAAAGGTTATTATTAAGATAAGAATTAGGTTTAGAGTAAGAAGAAGTTTGAGCTCAGGAGTAAAATAAGATTCGGCGTAAGGAGAATGATAAAGTTTAAAAGGTCAAGGATCGGAGTAAAAAGTTAGATTCCTTTTCCAGGAAAAGAATAAGTTCTAAAATAAAGAGTCCGATAAGATTAGGAATGAGGAGAATCATCTGACGAAGAAAATGAAAAAGTATACGGTTTAGATTTCAGGAGAAATAAAAGGTTCAGATAAAAAATATATAAATTTTGTATTAATAAAAGGTTCCTTACTCAGAGTAAAGGACGAGTTATATTCATTTTTATATGGCAGAAGGTAAAGGCTCAGAGTAAAGGACGAGTTATGTTCATTTTTATATGGAAGAAGGTTAAGGCTCAGAGTAAAGGACGAGTTATATTCGTTTTTATATGGAAGAAGGTTAAGGCTCAGAGTATAGGACGAGTTATATAAGGAAAGAATAGGTTTCCGAGATGTATGAAGTAAGGAGAGGAATCTAAATCTAAAAAAGTATAAAGAAAAGTTGAAAATAGAATAATAATATTAAAAAGAAAAAGAATAAGAAGTATAAAGAATAAGGATCAGTACACATCTGTAGTTACACATTCAGAATTGTGCCATGTTTTTACCAAACCAAACCAATTAAACAAATAATCTTGAAACCTTGGATGAAACTACAATTAAACAAAATAATCTTGAAACCTTGGATGAAACTACAATTGAACAAAATAATCTTGAAACCTTGGATGAAACTACAATTGAAAAAATTAATCTTGAAACCTTGGATGAAACTACAATTGAAAAAATTAATCTTGAAACCTTGGATGAAACTACAATTGAACAAAGTAATCTTGAACCCTTGGATGAAACTACAATTGAACAAAGTAATCTTCAAACCTTCGATGAAACTACAAGTAAACTAGGTAATCTTTATACCTTGGATAAAACTTGAAAATGGAAAATATAGAGAAGAGGTAGAGATCATTATATCTTAACGAACTATTGGCAAACTATATAGTTGGCAAAACCAATTGTTTACACTCTCCAAACTTTAGAGATCAATTTAACTTTGAACAGTTTATTCAGTAATGGAGTATATGATGTGCTTACTAATAATTAGATTAATACCTCAAAATTGAAGCCATAGTCTTTAAAAAAAGAAAATTAATAAAAAAGAATGTTTCTTCTGTTATTTTCCGTTTTTTTATAGAATTATATTTTTTCGATCTTCGAAATTATCGTCAAAGAATCCCGTATTTTCACAAAAATGGCGATACAATTGTATTCAACGGAAAAAATATTTTCTTCTCTCTCTTGACTTTTGATAAATATATATGTGTATATGCATACATATATTGGTCTTGCTTATTCTTGGTAAAGTTAAACTCCCAAATTAACAAATCAAAAACTAACAGACAAAAAAGGTGAAAATGTACAAATCAAATTATCAAAACCTTTTTTTCAAATTCCGACCAAGGAATATTGGTTTTTCAAACATCCTCCATTTTCAAAGCAACATTTCTCTTTTGATAATTTTCTTTAAATTGTCTATTTTAATATTGATAGGAGCTTCCCTTGTATTTAGTCAGCAGTCTGCTCTATTTATGAATCGGAACTGAGCTGTGTGTATTTAGAATTTTAATTTAAACAATTTGATTTTAAAACAATGGGAGAGGTGAGGGTGGGAGGAATGTAGCTCCCTACCACCTTCTCTAAAATCTCTGCATCCTCTTTTGGAAAAAAATCTTATGAATTATTTGGTTGCCTACCCTGGGTTGTATAACTTTAGCCCTGTTTTAATGGGTGTATAATTGGGTGTGGAAAAATAAAATAATTTTTGTGAAAACTGACTCCCGAGACTACAGGTGATAAATTCTAGAGTAAGAAAAAGGATAAGGTTTGGAGAAAGGAGAAGGAGTATGTTCAGAGAAAGATAGTGATAAATTCTAGAGTAAGGAAAAGGATAAGGTTTGGAGTAAGGTGGAGGAGTATGTTCAGAGAAAGATAGTGATAAATTCTAGAGTAAGAAAAAGGATAAGGTTTGGAGTAAGGTGGAGGAGTATGTTCAGAGAAAGATAGTGATAAATTCTAGAGTAAGAAAAAGGATAAGGTTTGGAGTAAGGTGGAGGAGTATGTTCAGAGAAAGATAGTGATAAATTCTAGAGTAAGAAAAAGGATAAGGTTTGGAGTAAGGTGGAGGAGTATGTTCAGAGAAAGATAGTGATAAATTCTAGAGTAAGAAAAAGGATAAGGTTTGGAGTAAGGTGGAGGAGTATGTTCAGAGAAAGATAGTGATAAATTCTAGAGTAAGAAAAAGGATAAGGTTTGGAGTAAGGTGGAGGAGTATGTTCAGAGAAAGATAGTGATAAATTCTAGAGTAAGAAAAAGGATAAGGTTTGGAGTAAGGTGGAGGAGTATGTTCAGAGAAAGATAGTGATAAATTCTAGAGTAAGAAAAAGGATAAGGTTTGGAGTAAGGTGGAGGAGTATGTTCAGNGGGGGGGGCTGTCGTGGCCATGAGAGAAAAGTAATTTTACATGAGTTCCAGAATTGAGATAATGCATCCAATAACCGTTTAGTCAGAATTTATTTCTGATGAAAATTACAAAAGATGTTCTCACTTTGAAACCGACAATATTCTAATTCATATTTCATAATTCGAGGTTAAAATTCTTTCTGAAGAGTTGAGTGGAACGTTTATGAAGGAATTGAGTGTTTGCCACAAAACTAAAATTTTCTAATCCCAAAATCTATGCAAACTGATGGAATGGTGTAAACCTATAGATATTTCAACCTTGAGTTATTTGATCTAATGCAAAAATCAGAGTTTGAAATATCTTAAAAATTATTTAAAATTATTGTGAGGATATATATTAGTTTGAGTTAATTCTGCTTTTCATAAAAATTGAATATTAAATGATTTTTTAAAGAAATAAATAAGTTTACAGTTGGAGTGATTTATGAACATAAGAAAAAATAGTGAAAAATCTGTACAGCGCAATATGCATGTTAAAGGTGAATTATTTTATCTATGTATTATATAAGGATGTATACACATGTATATAATGTTTATAATAATTTCTAATTTTAGAGCTTTTGCATTAAATTAATTGAACTCTGCATTTGTATCAATTAAACTTTATCAAAAAAAAACGACTTTTAATATACAAAACATTAAATTACAAATTAGTTTTCTAATTTTCGATCAATAAAATCTTCTTGATCTGGTACAGAGAGAGAGAGAGTTCTGTGCAGTTTTCTGAGTTGTTTGCTAACTCTCGGCTATATTGCTGAAATTGCCAATCATATTAAATTTGATGTATTTTCAAGAATATTTAAATAATGCCCCGGGTCGTCTTTTAAACGCAAGATAGGTTAGAATTAGCCATTACTTTTAGTTGTTAAAAAAGATTTTTGTAATGAACTCCTGGTAAACAGAACAGAGCAAGGGTACGAGAGGTGTGGCAAACTCTAGACTTACATAAAGAATAAAGGAAAATGTTACAACATTTTTTTAAATTTCAAAAGTATTTAATTTTTTTATAAGAAACCCAATGGGTATTGCGGATTGGACAATCTTAATCCACGAAATCATCCAGAAATACTCTACTCTTCAGATCAAATTTTTTATTGTACAGTGTGCTTACGATCCACCCTGTATATTGTGCACACCCCTGCTTGTCATACTGGTCTACCAAAGTGCCGCTAGGGTCCGCCCCAAGCACTTCCCTGGGAACTAAACCAGGCTGCGCGGCACACGCGCACACACCACGCTCCCACACTCTCACTTTTAATTATTTGGGAAAAGGTGTGTCCTTGGAGTTTAAGAGAAAAAAAGTGTTTATCAGCTGTACCTTCTCTAATTAACTAAACCAAACCAAAAAATACAAAATTATGGTTATGAGTTTAATAGTCTCTTAAAAGTTCAAAGATTTTGTTTAGATAATCATGAACAATTAGTGATTACAGAGTTGAAAACATTTGTCTGATGTTTGAGGACAGAGGCACCATGAGAGGGTGGAGGGGATAGAAAGAGGAAAGTTTACAGGTCAAAAACAGTAAAAAATGGCATGTTGGACTAGATTTTTTCCTTTTGTTTTCAGGTTTTAAATATTACAACTTAGATATTCTTTATCTTCCAGGCTATACAATCAGCTCCAACCGCTTTTAAGAGCTCTTACATCACGTAGAACTAACTTTATAGGGGTCCAATACATCACGTCAAACTTAAGTAAATTGTTTATTCTATTAAAATCTTAAATGTTTTCAATCATAACTCCTTTAACTAAAGAGCTAGTGAGCAGAAGAAAATGTTTTGAATTTCTAATATATAACCGGCCACGCCCTCAAACTATAATTTTTGAATCCCTACATCTTTGCAACCTAACATCATAAACCTTAGAAATTTCAAGCTATGAATTCTAAAACAGCTGAAGTTTGAAATATATTAGGTATACACCATCAGGTTGCAAAGATATAAGGATAAGAAACTTTGAATTTTTGACAAATACTCAATTGGCATTCTCATACTTGTGCTTAAAATCAAGCTAGTGGAGCTACAAAGTCACAAAATCGTACCAGTGATGTCGCATAAATTTTACTTTCTCCGTCTGTATAGTTTGCAATGGAATGTCTTTCAATTTCAACACTTTGGATGCTTTGACCGTGCAGAAAAGCATCAAAAGTGTAATTTGAAAGCATCAAAAACAACATTTGAAAGCATCGAAAGCACTCACTCTTTTTGAGAAAATATTAACTGACATTAAATTATGACTGAATGAGCTAAGAATTGGGAAGCATTGCTTTTCCCTGTGCTTTTCAGATGGATTTAAAACCACAAATATTTCCTCATCAGTTGTAAAATAAGATGAAAGAAATCCTTCATTTTCTGGTCAAAAATCATTTTTGTTGCTTTTAAGAAAAACCTTAGAAAGAACAAGTTTGGGCAAGAGAAGTAGAAGATGCCCTGCCCCCCCCCCCTCCCCCTGTCCCTTTTTGGTTATAATGACTCAGGATATCCAAATTGCACAAATTTCTTAATAGTTTGCTCAAAAGTATGGTTTTGTCTTAATTGTGACTTAGAATGTGTTTTAGACAAAAGCATGTCTCAAAGTTTTCTTAAAATTGTGACTCAGATAGTGTCATAGACATAATTTGGTCTCAAAAGTATGACACTGACTTAGAATATGTGGGCGCCATCAATTTCCCTCCCCCCCCTATACTTCCCCCCCCCCATTATTCAATACAAAATATGTTAAAGATATACCAGGGTTTTATATTCCAAAATAAAAGAATCATTTTATCAGGGAACAATAGGAATTTTACATATATTGTCTTGCACCTGTATCAGAGACAGTTGTGATGCTTTTCAAAAAAGGAATATTTTTAATGCTTTTCCAACAGTTGAATTGTATTTAATAGATTTCCAAGGGTTGGGTTATGCTAGGTTACGCAAAGCATCCAAATTTACACTTCAAAGCATCTTATTTGTCCAAATTGATAATATATCGATTCTGTAGAAAACAAGTTCCGTATTTTGTATTTGTTCCGAGGTAAATGACTCATTTTATCCTAAATATTTTAAAATATGATGACCATGGTGAACTCGAAAACACGGTTCCCTTAAAAACTTAGTTTGATATCAATTTTTATCATTTTGAAAATAGATTTTAATCTTAATTAGGGTTACTCCACAACAGTGATTTGCACATTTTACTGCATGAGTATGTATAGTAATTATCAGAAATAATCACTTTTATGCCTAGAAAATCGATAATATCTTACACGTTATTGATCAGATACAGGTTTCTTAAGGGTACTGTTGCTAATCTGGTATTGCCATCTTTGTATGGAGAATTACATAAAATTAAGCTAACAGTCCCTTAATGTAAGCATCACGCACCAACTGCAATGGACTAACACGCAAGCTGTGAAAACTGTTAAGTGAAGACAGATTTCAAGAGAATATAATTACGATAAGAGTTTAATAAGCCAGGTTTGATTGATTGATGGATTGTTTGGAGCTGTGAACATGGGAAATAAACCCGTAGCTCTCAACTATATGATTGCTGGACGCCGGGAACAATAAAACGAGCCTAATTTCCTACAAACTTTTTATTCTAAATGTTGAGTGCGTGACCACTGGGTAAATCACGCGCCTGTCAGCACGCTTTCCAATACGCGCATTTTCCCAGCCTAGAGCTGATTTACAAGCAAAATAGAGCATTTTCATTTCCTTCAGTTTTAAGGACTGTATTTGGGGTATTATCACACTTTTCAAATGTTTAAGGTCAAATTAAAGTTCATGTTTTTTAACAATATCGATCTTTGCACGTTTTATTTAGACATAATCTTCTCATGGGTGTATAAAGTAGAGGGGGTGGGGCTGATAACCCCCCCCCCCCCTACTCCCTAGATAAGTAAAATCTATGGTTTCAGGGGGCATTCAGTTAATGAAGTTTTAAAAAATGTAAAAATGTAATGACATTTTCTTAGTATCGATTTTACTTTTGCATCTAATAAGTAAATATATATCTGTTCATATTTAAATATATACTTTTTTACTTAGATATATTACTCTTTATACAGTGAAACCCTTAATAACGAATACATCGGAAGAATCTATCAAATGTCGTCTTGACAATTTCAATGAGTTTTATGCTATATTACGTAAATTTCAGTATTTGCGAAAATAAATAAATAGCCATGAATATGCTGGAACAGTTTTAAAGAGTTCCATATAATCATTTAATTAAAAAAACTAAATATCTGCAACATTCCATTATCAGAACGTGAAGAATACGACATTTGATGAATTCTTTCGATGTATTCGTTAATAAGGGTTTCACTGTATTTAGATATATTACATTTAAAGGTTCATCGGTAATTTAGAGCGCTCAGTGACAAGTTCAGGAACGCTCTTTAAATTTTAAACTTTTTTTGTGAAGACGACATTTTGAAGAAATCCGCGAGAAATTTAGAGTAACATTAAAGGAAATGATAATGAAATAATCAATTCTACGGTTCTACTATGGCTTCCATCGATAATTTCTTTCAAAAAACGTGTTCCTAAACAGCAAACTAGTCTATAAATAGAATAATTCATTGTATTAAAACGTTTCTTCTGTTCGCTGATACAACTGGTGAAATATTACAAACGACTTTACGCTCTTATTAAAAATTTGTACACCTCAAAAATGATTCATTGGTATCAAATGAATCCTACGTTTACTCTAAAAACTGCACTTTCAGCTCAACTACCGTGCATAGCCGGTCTCTCCCTTCCTGTTTTTGCCTAGAAATGTTTTCCCCACATTTGAAGTGTAATTAGTTAACCTCTAAACTTTAAAAATGTATAAAGCCGAGCAGATTATATTTAGTATTGGAATAATAAAGTTTAAGATAATGGAATAATGGAATTTTTCAAAAGTTTATGAAATATTTCAAAATATATGTATACAGTCGAGTAGAGAAAAATGACAAGTGTATCTCTAACCAGCTCATAAAATAATTGCTTAAATGAGCAAAAGTCTCCTTGTTCTAATTTAAAGGGACCGTTCACTTATTTGGGTAATTTGAGAGTAAACTAAATAGCCTATTATCTGTTCATTGGTATTAGTCTTACTTTTCAAGACAACTGTGCGTAGACATTTGTGAGGCCTCATGTGACCCCAGGGAAGGTTTATTGGTGATAAAATTTTTATAAATTCCGCGAAATTTTGTTTGTTTTTGTTTTACAATGTATACAAAGAGAACATTTTTACAATTGCAAGTGAAGATGGGCGCTAAGCGCCCTAAAAGCACAGTTCAGTGAAAGTCAGTTAACAAGGTAAATTCAAGTCTTTTTTCCACTTCAAAGACGACCCGGTCATAAAAATTGATGCATAATTTCCCTAGCTGTCTGGATCTATATAATGCTGGTGAGTAGGAGGAGGAATGAATTAGATTCATGTTTCGGATGATTTTGATTAAAAAGTTTGGTTTGGATGATTTATACCTAATTTATATTTGATAACGCTAAACCCAGCAGGGTGCCAGGGTAAGGAGGATTGAGTAGGGTGGGGCGGTCTGTTTATACAATATTAAATGTTAGTAATAAACTGAAAATCAAATCCATTTCACTTTTCTTATTCTAATCCAGTAAGTGAACTTTAATCCTTTAAACTATCTATCTGTACTCTTTATACGATAAACAATGATAATTGAAAAAAGAAATATAAGATAAATGAAAAAATATTATATCTAAATATTTTTTTGGACAATCTTTAGAAAATGTCACATTTTTTTGACCTAAGGGATACTTTTAAAGGTACAATCGACATTTTAAAGAAAACATTGTCATTCTTTTCATCTTAATGTATATATATATATATAGCTTTATGCCTTTATTTTTATATTTTTGGAACAAGTATCAGAAAATGTTTGTCCATTTTAGCGTTAGAAATCCATGAATGCATTGTAGAAAGGTCACGGATATGATTGAAAGTTTTGAAAGCCAAAAACAAGGAAATCTCTTTTCTCTGTCATCGAGTAAATATATTTTTTTTTTTACTTTTCTTATGAAAATTTGGACAAGATGAAAGAAAACCTGGTCCTAGGTCTTTAAAGTAAAGTTCTTTGTAGTTAGAACATGGATAAGTTTTATTAAAAGTATTCAAATAAAAAGAAAATATTAATAAAGAAGAAAATGATATTTTGAAGACAGAAAAGTAGAGAAAGATAGAAGTAGAGAAAGATAGAAGTGGAGAAGGAAAGAGTGGAGAAGGGTATAGTGGAGAAGAGTAGAGTGGAGAAGGGTAGAGTGGCGAAGGGTAGAGTGGAGAAGGGTAGAATTAGAGAAAAATAGAAGTGGAGAAGGGTAGAGTGGAGAAGGGTATAATTAGATAAAGATAGAAGTGGAGAAGGGTAGAGTGGAGGAAGTGTAGAATTAGACAAGGGTAGAGTGGAGAAGGGTAGGGGGGAGAAGGGTAGAGTGGAGAAAGATAGAAGTGGAGAAAGGTAGAGTGGAGAAGGGTAGAATTAGAGAAAGATAGAAGTGGAGAAGGGTAGAGTGGAGAAGGATAGAGTAGAGAAAGATGGAAGTGGAGAAGGGTAGAATTAGAGAAAGATAGAATTGGAGAAGGGTAGAATGGAGATAGGTAGTGTTGAGAAGAGTAGAGTGTAGAAGAGTAGAGTGGAGAAGGGTAGAGTGTAGAAGGGTAGAGTGGAGAAGGGTAGAGTGGAGAAGGGTAGAGTGGAGAAGAGTAGAGTGGAGAAGGGTAGAGTGGAGAAGGGTAGAGCGGAGAAGGGTAGAGTGGAGAAGGTTAGAGTGGAGAAGGGTAGAGTGGAGAAGGGTATAGTAGCGGAGAAGGGTAGAGTGGAGAAGGTTAGAGTGGAGAAGGGTAGAGTGGAGAAGGGTATAGTGGGGAAAGGTAGAGTGGAGAAGAGTTGAGTGGAGAAGGGTAGAGTGGAGAAGGGTAGAGTGGAAAAGGGTAGAGTGGAGAAAGGTAGAGTGGAGAAGGGTAGAGTGGAGAAGGGTAGAATTAGAGAAAAATAGAAGTGGAGAAGGGTAGAATTAGAGAAAGATAGAGGTGGAGAAGGGTAGAGTGGAGAAGGGTAGAGTGGAGAAGGGTATAGTGGAGAAGAGTAGAGTGGAGAAGAGTAGCGTGGAGTAGGGTAGAGTGGAGATATAAAAAGAAAACCGTTAAAAATGTTGACAAATCTATTTTGAATGTAAGGCGCGCTGAAGACGAATTGATTAAACTTATAAAAATGAATTTTCATCATGAGATCTTTAAACAATGGAACCTGATAAGAAGACGATAGCCACAAAAATACCCATGACAGACACACACTGGGGAAGGAATAACAGACACACATTGGGGTATGGATGACTGACGCACATTGGGGTATGGATGACAGACACACACTGGGGTAGGTATGACAGACACACACTGCAGGGTAGGGATGACAGACACACACTTTGCAAGGGATGGCAAACACAAATTGGGGTATGGATGACAGACACACACTGGGGTAGGTATGACAGACACATACTGCACGGTAGGGATAACAGACACACATTTGGGCAGGGATGAAAAACACATACTGAGGTAGGGATGACGGACACACACTGGGTTATGGATGACAGACATACACTGGGGTAGGCATGCCAGAAACACACGTACTGATGTATGGCTCACAAACACACACTAGGGTAGGGATGACAGACACACACTGGGTTAGGGATGACACACATAATGGGAAGGGATGAAAGACACACACTGGGAAAGGGATGACAGACACAAACTGGGGTAGGGATGACAGACATATCACATAATGGGGTAGGGATGACAGACACACACCCGAGTAGGGATGACAGACACACACAATAGTAGGGATGACAGACATACACAATAGTAGGGATGACAAAAACACACAATGAGAAAGAATTTAACAAGATGTACAAAAAATAAAAAACGAAAGCGCAATACAAATGAATTAGAATAATATTTCCAGAAATGGAAGTATTTTTCAGATAAATCAATTTTACATTTAGCTTGTTTCTATCGTGACTTATGATGAAAAAGTGGTGCAGTAAATATTCGAATTCATTTTACGAGTTTTCTTATTATTTGGTTTAACCAAGAAATTTCCCAGGTTAGCTCCGGGGACGTTTCACGAATCAGAAAAAAACGATTTGAAATTCAGAAATTGCGAATTTATGATTGCTGGGTTACCTGAGGGCGCAGTTCCGTGGTGCTCCAGGCCTAGGTTTTCATGGCTCTTGTTTTCTTGTTAGCCCGGATATATTTTCTTTGGTCTCTCACTTAACCAAATCCGGAGGTTTGGATATACTGCTTCTCCATATGCTGGGTTTATCTTTACTTCTTCAAGAATGAGAAGAAGGGAAGAAAAATGCCAGAGAGAGGGGTGGAAGGCCAGCCACAACAATGCTTCTTCCGAGCCGCTTCCAAATGCTCATTCTTGCAATATTCTTCTTATAAAGTATAAAACTATTAGAATTTGAAGCTCTATTTAAAAAAAAATTCGGCCACAATAAGATTCGACCTAAATGTGCTATAATTGTAAGATTATGTCTTATCGCCTTGAAACTTCAGAGAATTAGCTGTCTATCTATTTTTAGGTAAAAATATTTCTCTTCTCCCTACGTAATGGCTAAAGGATTTGAGTCTTTGCCACAAACTCAGATTTTCTATTCCCTATATATTTGCAACCCAATGCCGCAGACCTTAGACATTTTAAGCAATGAAATCTGGTAGATCACATAATCTAAGTTTGAAATATCAAAGGTTTGCACCATCAAGTTGCTAAGATATAGGGGTTAGAAAATTTGAGTTTGTGACAAAGACTCAACTCCTTTCACGATATAAATAAAACTTTATGGTTTTCGATATAAGAAGAGATCGTTGCTGGTGGCCTTCCTCCGCTCGTCTTCCATCCCTCGTAGATAAGAGAAGTATTGTGAACCAGGAAGGATGGGAGAGAGCCTATAGCGTTCATAAAGATAGAACTAGTAGTGTAGAGAAATATGAAGCAGAAATAAGAAAACAAAAGAATAAGCAGTTCTCCAATGGTCTTTCGGAGTTCTTCTAGACCCCCCCCCCTCACTAAAAATAGCCACCACCTGAGGTTTAATGTCCCAGGTCAGGTTAAATAATATAGACAGTCACGGCGGACATTTCTGAATATTTATAAGCAATAAAAATAGGGACCTATAAAATAAATAAAATGAATTAGATGGAGAACGGACCGAAAGAACTAGTGTAGAAAATATAGAGACCTGTACCATATTTGTTAACCTGAACATACCCAGATGTATTAAACATGAGCTACGTAATATGATTTAAACATGCATTGTGATTAGATTAACTACGTTTATATCTATCCATGTTATTGTGTGAAACGTATCCTACTTGAGACATAGATAAGTCACGGGATTGTAGCCGTGTGTTGACATTGATAGTCAAGATAATCTGAGTTGTACCTGGATAGATACTTGTTCGAGAAACTGCTATGGAGTAGAGTATTTACTACATACACTAGGATTAATTGATGTGATGAAATCTAAGGGAACAAGAAGACTTTAAAGCTTTAAGAAAAAAGCTAGAATGATTAGGAGAACCCGGACTGAAAGAACAAGGATCTATTCAAGTTTAAATCTAAAGGAACTAGAAGAATTTAAAGTTTTAAGAAAAAAGCTAGAAGGATTTGGAGAACCTGGAAAAGAACTTTTGTAGTAGAACTATGAGAGCAAGAACAAGTATCTAAAGAAAATGAACATGGAGAACCTTGAGAAAATCAAGAAGGATAATATATTCAAATAAATTTATGGGACGTAATTTTAAGTGACCATACACCGTAATCCTTGAAACCTTTATCTGATTAAAAAATGTGTAAAATACCGTCTTTTTTATGAGTCGAAAAGCGCTGATTTCCATTTCTTCTTTTAAACAAAAAATGCGCAAGTCACTTTCGCAGAGAAACCGCATATAAAAATTAACAGGTTAAAGAAACAAAAACATTGATATCTAATTCATGCTTGATCAGACAAAGCTTTTAACCTGATCGGGCAATGTCATCTTTGCATGGGGGGGTCACTTTAAATTACGCTTACAGTTCTTTTAATTATACTTTGAAATAAAAACAAGGCCCCTAAGGACCCAGGGGAAGAATTAGGATATCATCATATGAAGATTTAACCTCTGGGATATATTCCTAATTTTAGTTAATGAAGATACACTTGGAAGGAAATTAAGTAAGTAACAAAAAGAGTAAAGTGTAACCGCGCACTCAAATCAAATCTTTGCTCCACATCCCTAGAATTAACCTCAAGTTCAAACATTTATACTTTGCATCCTTTTTATATATAGATACTTGATAGATATATATATATATCTACTATTCTTCATTAACTTTTTTGTTTTTTATTTTTTGATAAATTTTTTTGTAATATATTGCATTATATAGTATATTTTATCGGTATTGTATTTGATGCATAAGAGGTTTACACTGGGAAAGTACGAGTGAATGCATATACAGTACATGTTGTACGGGATCAGATACTGTAACGATTGGAGCTCTGTATTTACCGTGTATCTGTATTATTTTATGTACCATTTATCTGTATTATATTATGTACCGTGTATCTGTATTATTTTATGTACCATTTATCTGTATTATAGTGTGATGTGCCGTGTATCTGTATTGTATTGTGTACCGTATATCTGTATTGTACTTGTGTACCGTGTATCTATATTGTATTGTGTACCGTGTATCTGTATTGTACTGCGTACCGTGTATCTGTATTGTATCTGTATTATATTATGTACCGTGTATCTGTATTATTTTATGTACCAGTTATCTGTATTATATTATGTACCGTGTATCTGTATTGTACTGCGTACCGTGTATCTGTATTGTATTGTGTACCGTATATCTGTATTGTACTTGTGTACCGTGTATCTATATTGTATTGTGTACCGTGTATCTGTATTGTATTGTGTACCGTGTATCTGTAATGTGTGGTGTTCCGTGTATCTGTATTGTATTGTGGACCGTGTATCTGTAATGTGTGGTGTGCCGTGTATCTGTATTGTATTGTGTACCGTGTATCTGTATTGTATTGTATTGTGTACCGTGTATCTGTATTGTATTGTGTACCGTGTATCTGTAATGTGTGGTGTGCCGTGTATCTGTATTGTATTGTGTACCGTGTATCTGTATGTATTGTATTGTGTACCGTGTATCTGTATTGTATTGTGTACCGTGTATCTGTAATGTGTGATGTTCCGTGTATCTGTATTGTATTATGTACCTTGTATCTGTATTGTATTGTGTACCATCTATCTGGATTGTATGATGATCTGTCTGTATTTGTATTGTATTATATATCTATTTGTATCTGTAGTGTATGATGTATCTGTATTGTATATTGAATCTGTCTGTATGTGTCGTTATCTGTATAGTATGATATATCTGTCTGTAACTGTATTGTATGATATATCTGTGTGTATGTGTGAATAAGTACAGCTCCCTAAGTAGTCCTGAACCCTGTGGGTGAACCTGAGCATTCATTGAAATCACTCAAACTTTGAAAAGGAAATTAATGGGGTAAATTAATCCTACTCTACAGGGGGGATAGTGTCCAATCCTTTAGTAGAGATCTACTCTACACACCACCCTATATATTTACCCATGTAAGTATTCTCCCAGTATAGATATTTATGACAAGTGATCTAAGAAGATAGATAATATTGTACGGGGGGTCTGATCATATCTTTCTATTAACAGACACACACTACAGACAAAACACAGGAACAACCAGCTTTAGGAAAACAAACTTGAAGCAAACTTGAAGCAAACTTGAAGCAAACTTGAAGCAAACTTGAAGCAAACCTGAAGCAAACTTGAAGCAACCTTAAAGCAAACTTGAAGCAAACTTGAAGCAGACTTGAAGCAAACTTGAGGCAAACTTGAAGGTACCTTGAAGCAAACTTGAAGCAAACTTGAAGCAAACTTGAAGCAACCTTGAGCAAACTTAAAGCAAACTTGAAGCAAACTTGAAGCAAACTTGGAGCAACCTTGAGCAAATATGAAGCAAACTTGAAGCAAACTTGAAGCAAACTTGAAGCAAACTTGAAGAAAACTTGAAGCAACCTTGAGCAAACTTGAAGCAAACTTGAAGCAAACTTGAAGCAAACTTGAAGCAAACTTGAGGCAAACTTGAAGCAAACTTGAAGCAACCTTGAAGCAAACTTGAAGCAAACTTGAAGCAACCTTGAAGCAAACTTGAAGCAAACTTGCTAAAAAGTCAAGAGGCATTATTTTAACTCATTAGTATCGGAGACTCAAAGACTAAAAATTTTCCAAAATCATTATTTTTAGATTTTTTTATTTGCAATATTGATAAAAAAGATTAATAATAAAAATAGTATTTTCTTTTCTTTTTCATGTTTTATTGGTGGAAAAGGTTTTATATTTCTTATAATAATATCAATTTATCTGAGGAATTGAGTTGGTTCAACCCACCGTGTATTAATCATTTTTATTCTTAAAGGAAATTTTCTTCTTCTATTTTCGATTTTGTTTCAAACAAATTGAATTAAACCAATGAAAAGATTTAACCTTAACATTCAAAAAATTAAATAAAAAAGAACGATCTATTTAAACCTGCAAGAATTCATTGAAGAAAGGGAAATACTGTTTGCCAAACACACTGATTTTCTAATACCAATATCTTTGCATCTTGATGTAGTAGACCTTAGATATTTCAAAATATGAATTCTGTTATATCGAATGGTCTAAGTTTGAAATACCAATGTTTTCCACCATTAGGTTGCAAAGATAAAGATATTGGAATATTTGAGTTTGTGGCAAAGATTCAAATCCTTTGTATGCTATAAGTGATTTATATGTCCAACTTATCATGAATTTTAAAGATTTATTATTTTCTGAACAGTCCCTTGTAAGCCTATCTAAATTTGAACAATCATGCATGAAATAAGTTTTGAATAAAATTAGAGTTTCTAAAAAAGTTCTAAAATCTAATTTGAGAATGATAATGGAAAGACTCAGATGAAAGTTTTAAATATTCCTAGACAGATTTTGTTTGGTGTAGTGAAGTATTGGTTTGGTTCAGTTTGAGAAATGGTTTTATTTAGTTAGGATAGCTTCAGTTTGGGTAGGATTGTTTCATATTGGTTTGGTTCAGTTTGAAATGGTTTTATTTAGTTAGGATAGCTTCAGTTTGGGTAGGATTGGTTCATATTGGTGTGGTTATAGTTAGTTTGGATAGATTTGGTTCAGTTTTAGGTTAGAATATGTTTGGATAGGTTTAGTTTGGTATGGTTTGGTTTGGTTTGGATTGTTTTGCATGGTATGTTTGGTTTTGATAGATTTGATTTGAATCATTTTAGTGTGTGTCAGTTTGGTTTGGATAGGTTTGGTTTGGCTTAGTTTGGTATGATTCGGTTTGGTTTCGATAGGTTTGGTTTGGTTTAATTTGGTATGATTTGAATATGTATGGTATGGTTTGTAATGGCTTGATTTGGATTGAACAGGTTTGGTTTAGTCTGGTATGGTACAGATTTGATTTTGATACGGTTCATTTCAGTTTTGTTTGGTATATTGTATGTGTTATTTTTTCTTTTTTTTCTAAATTTGGTTTAGACAGTTGTAGAAAGGTTTTTTTAAAATAGATCAAATGCTAACATTATACTTTTGACATGTTTTGTATTTTATATTTTAGTTTTTAATCTCTGTATCTTTCATTGTTCATTGGATTATTGTTCAATCATAAAGATTTCCTTTTTTAGCAAAAACTTCACATTTCCCTGAAAATGATCAATTTTCTAGATTATTCGTTCTTGATTGCTCAAACAATAATATTTTACAAATTATCACAAATTATGCGCCCCGGGAGTTCTTGAGCTACGAGGCAAGGGTGTGCGCGCGCTTATAGATTTATCAAATGTTGTGATAAAACATTTTAAAAATATTTTGGTCATCAGAATTTTCCTGAAAAAGGGAAGAACCGAACTCCGAAGGATTATAATTTTGCCTTAATTCATACTTGTTTTTGTGCCTCATTAGAACTTTCGTGCACTAAACCCACCCCCCCCACCCCCTCCCCCCCCGGCGGCATGTACGCATTTTGCGTACCCTGCACCCTGTATGTGTCCAATAATTCCCACGGTTCTGACAGGTCTAGTTTGAAAACCATGAAACTATCAGGTTCTTCATTTTAACTCATAATAATCCACGGATTTCCGTGTTGAGGAAGGGGGGGGGGAATTCAGCCCCCCCCCTTCTGTATACAATTGTAAAGAGGTCCTTGTCCCAAAGCCCAAGTCCTAGTTTTAGCCCTGACAGAACACGCCAAAAAATCCTATCTTTAAATTAATTATTTAAATCTGTTAAATCTGATCTGTAATGAAGGGTTAAATCAGGTTTCCTTAAGCAGATATTTCAATATTCTTTTTATACAGGCGCTACCAACTCAACCAACTTGGAATAATTAATTGAACTTAATTAATTAAACTTTGCATCGAGGGGGGAGGGGATTCTTGATCAAAATATTCTTTATCAAATAAAATAGAACATACAGAGATTGATTAAAGGAATTGAGTCTTTGCCACAAACTCTGATTTTCCAATCCCTATTTTTTTTGGAACCCAATGTCTTAGACCTTATTTATTTCAAACTAAGTATACTGTTAGATCAAATAATCTAAGTTTGAAATATCAAAGGTTTACTCCATCAGGTTCTAAAGATATAGGGATTTAAAAATTTAAGTTTGTGACAAAAACTTATTTCCTTTGACATTTGCACAATTTTTCAATTATGAATGTTTTTTTTTGCAAAATCCTAAATTTAGCAATTTTCGAACTATCTAGCTACAGTTTTCGTTCAGATTAAATGGATCTACAATTGTAATACCTTGTAATACCTTGTAATGAAAAAAAAGGCTTTTTTAATTTTGAAAAAAAAACTTTTTCATCAAGCCTTTCCATTTTTTTATTAAAGTCGTCCCACCCAACCCTAAACCTTAAATGTTTTCAATTTATTTTCGTCCCCTCTTTCAGTTCTTGTTCTCCATTACCATTGTAGAAACGTATTAGTTTAAGTATGGTTGGTAGACGGGAGTATGTAGATCTATTCAAAGATTAAAGAACACTACTCACACCATTTACTCCAGTATAGGCACACAACTAGGGGACAAGGGTTTTATGAAGGTGGGACGGATAAACACGATCAACTTTCCTTCTTAGTAGAAGGGACATACGGAGGTATGAGGATTGGGCGAGGGCAGAACGAGAGAAATAATCTGGGTTACACGGAAAACAAGTAGATTAGTAACCCAGAGACAAGCTAGGATGAGGAATGATCTAGGGACATGGGTTTAACATATCACGGTAGGACGGAGATCTAAGAAATCCAAACCAAAATTGGTTTGGGTTATATTTAAGAAAACACAAGGTAAGTAATTTACGGTCAAGAATTTTGTAAAGTTAGGATCCGATGGAGACATTTAATTAAGAGACTAGGGGTTTAGGAACATGGTACACCGGACTCGGACATAGGAGATATTTAATCAAGAAGCTACGGTTTAATATTTAATCAAGGACTAAGGGTTTATGATCATGGTACACAGGACGAAGAACATAGTTAATATTTAATCAAGGACTAAGGGTTTAGGATGATGGTACACAGGACTCGGAACTTAAGAGACATTTAATCAAGACGCTACGGTTTTAGGATCATGGTACACAGGACTCGGATCATAGGAGACATTTAATCAAGAGACTAGGGGTTTAGGGTTATGGTACACAGCACGAAGAACATAGAAGACATATAATCAAGAGACTACGGGTTTAAAGTTATGGTACACAGCACGAAGAACATAGTTAACATTTAATCAAGAGACTAGGGGTTTAGGGTTATGGTCAGAGGACGAAGAACATTGGAGATATTTAATCAAAAGACTAGGGGATTAGGATCATGTTACACAGGACGAAGAGCATTGGAGACATTTAATCAAGAGAATAGGGGTTTAGGATCATGGTACACAGGACGAAGAACATTGGAGACATTTAATCAAGAGACTAGGGGTTTAGGATCATGTTACACAGGACGAAGAGCATTGGAGACATTTAATCAAGAGACTAGGGGTTTAGGATCATGGTACACAGGACGAAGAACATTGGAGACATTTAATCAAAACACTAGGGGTTTAGGATCATGATTTTTCTTTTTTCCAACCTTACCGTGAAAATGTTTTACTAGCTGGTTGCAATGTTTGATATACTCTCTGGTCTTGTGTACCATGGAAAAGGGGGTGTAAAGGGTGTGTAAAGGGTGTGTAAAGGGTGTGTAGAGGGGGTGTAAAGGGTGTGTAAAGGGTGTGTAAAGGGGGTGTAAAGTAAAGGGTGTGTAAAGGGTGTGTAAAGGGTGTGTAAAGGGTGTGTAAAGGGTGTGTAAAGGGTGTGTAAAGGGTGTGTAAAGGGGGGTGTAAAGGGTGTGTAAAGGGGGTGTAAAGGGTGTGTAAAGGGGGTGTACAGGGTGTGTAAAGGGTGTACATAAAAAAGGATCCCACTTACATTTTGAATTCTAGAACTCTCAATATTGACAATACATGCTTGTGAATTTTCATTTACCTAATGTTGATTATAATGAAACTAGTCGATGCAGAAAAAAATCGAATTTAAAGATGATTTAGTAGCTGTTTGCGGACATCTGCGACTCGGCATTGCAAATTGCTGTTGCCAGACAGCTGACCATTAGACATTACATTGTTGCACATAAATCTGTCTTCCACTTTATCCAAGCGTAATGTCGTCTTCCTACCCTTCACCTTTGTTTTAGATCAGTTTAAAACCAGAGAATATATACCGGCATACCTCCGTCCTTGACAAAGGAAGCATATTGAATAGTAAAACTTTTAACTAGTGAATACTTGAATCCTACAATCCGTGAATAATTCTGCAATCCATAGCAATTCTACTTAAACAACCAGGATTTTATTTTCAGAAGTACTATCTAAATGTTTTAAACTGACCTCATCACATCATTGCCACTCCCTTCGAAATGCTTAGACAATTAGCACCATGACTTCTTTCAGTGAAATAAACTGATAAAAGATTCTTATAACTATAATTTTACAACCTGGCAATCTGTATCCGGCTTGAAAAACGTTTTTGATACTTCCAGCATGCTGGCAAACGGAAACTTCTGAACGAAGTCACTTCTTGGACTTTTTAAACCACTTTTTGATACAGGATCCATCTTTGGTCAATGCAAACTTCTTCCTTATGTGTATGTCTTCGAATTAGAAAATGATATTCGTAGATTTACATAAAATTAAAGAAGAAATGGTAGGTGGGAACATTTTTTAATGTACACCCTTTAAGTTTTAGATATCAAAGGTTTACACCATCAGGTTGCAAATATATAGGGGTAAGAAAATTTGTGACAAAGACTGAATTCAATTGAATGTCAGCAATCTCTGTAAACTGTAAAAGTTTCGGTTTGGAGAAATAAAGTTTAGAATGAAAAGTATGAGGTAAAGTCTAAATCTCCATATCCCTCCTAAATCTGGTGTATGGTTGAATATCTTGGAGAAACCTAATTCTATTTATTGGATGGATCTACCGATAGATAACTTGGTTGTTATGTCTGGTTAGACAAGGTTTACAACCTTTTAATTATCTTTTAGTACAGATATAGGGAAGTTAACAGAGAAATAGATTCGGAGAACAGATAGAGAGGGGAGGGGAGGAGGAGGAAAGGGGGGGGGTAAGAGTTTGGAAATAGAACATAGCAATTGTGGTCTTAAATATTTGGAGCGGAGAAAAAAGTTTATGAAAGAAGTTGGAGATAAAGTTAAAAATACTAGGCCATTTGGGCGCGCCTATATTTCAATTGTGAGCATGTTCACTTTGTGTACATTGTAAAGCAAAAACAAACAAAAAATTTTGTTGATTTTATAAAAAAAAATGTCATGGATTTTCAAAATTTTCAAAATTCGAATTTTTTTAGAGGCAAATTTTTGAAAATTCGATCATTTATAAACCTTCCCTATGGTCACGCAAAAAAATTTGTGCTCACGCGAGGTCCCACAACAAAAATTGGACTCAATCGGCTCAATTGGATACAAACAAACAGACAGATGGACAAGCAAAGTATATTTATAGATAAAAGGATAATAAGAGAGTGTAGAGTAAGGTATTCTAGGATAAGAGAAAGGAATAAACGATTCTAGGATAAGAGAAAGCAATAAACGATTCTAAAATAGGAAAAAGAATAATAGATTCCGAGACAAAAAAAAAGGTTAAAGATTCTTGGACAAGAAAGCAGACTAAATATTTATAAGATAAGAGGCATGGAAAGAGATTCTAAGAATTAGGATAAAAGATTATAAAATAAGAGAGAAGAATAGCATCTTTTTAGATAAGAAAAAAAGATAAACGATTCTAGGATAAGACGATTTACGATATAAATTCTAGGATAAGAAAAATAATTGAAATTTAAGGTAAAGAAAGAAAATATAGAAAATTACAGGATAAAAAGGAAGAATAGAAGATTCTAGGATAAAAGAGATGGATAAAAGTTCTAGGATAATTAAGAAGGATATAAGATTCTAGGATAAGAAAGAAGGATATAAGATTCTAGGATAATTAAGAAGGATATAAGATTCTAGGATAAGAAAGAAGGATAGAAGATCTAGGATAATTAAGAAGGATATAAGTTTAGGATAATTAAGAAGGATATAAGATTCTAGGATAAGAAAGAAGGATAGAAGATCTAGGATAATTAAGAAGGATATAAGATTCTAGGATAATAAAGAAGGATAGAAGATCTAGGATAATTAAGAAGGATAGAAGATTCTAGGATAAGAAAGAAGGATAGAAGATCTAGGATAATTAAGAAGGATATAAGATTCTAGGATAATAAAGAAGGATAGAAGATTCTAGGATAATAAAGAAGGATAAGAAGATCTAGGATATTTAAGAAGGATTAGAAGATCTAGGATAATTAAGAAGGATAGAAGATTCTAGGATAAGAGAAATAGAAGGATATAAATTATAGGACGAGAGAGAATGTTAAAGATTCAAAATAAAGAAAAAATGATAAAATTATTAAAAAGAAAAAAATGATTTTAAAAAAAAATTTTAAAAAATATTTAAAGGATTTAAGAAGATTAAAAGGATCTCTAGCAGGCAAATTTTAAAGGAATAAAGACTAGGGAGGTCCGTTTATAAATGGTTAAAAATGTTAGGTACATGATATAATGTATTCCGATGGTAAGATAACGATCAAAAAGATTATTACAGTTTCCTTAATATATTAATCCTATGAGGTGTAACCTCACAGGTTTATATAGATGATGTAGAATATACTAAAACGTTTTCTATGCATCCAACCATCCATCTTTAGACCATGTTGTGGGATGTATCTTGTCTTGTATATATATTAATCTCTACTCCTATCTCACTGTATTACTGGAGATCTCTCCTTGTATATATCCCACCCTGAGTTAGAATAATGAGGAACCTCCCTTCATCAACTTAATCACGTGACCCTATCCAACCTCATCCATCTATCTCCATATAGAACCGGAGACAGGAGACTAAATATTTGACCACTGAAAAGAAATGGTTCTATAAAAGCAGCAAAGAAGAATCAGGATATATGATATATCGGGATATATGATATATCGGGATACATCGGGATACAGGAACGTTGGATAATCAGCTAGCTGATAGAGTAATATGTAATTGAATAAGCAACCCGGATACTGAGAATGGTTGTTGATAATGAAATATCATGCAAAACTTGAAGTCAAGAATGATAGTTGATTATGAGCTGATAGATGAGTAAACACTACATAAAAAATTAACTAGTGTCTGAGAATGATAGCTGATTTTGAGCTGACAGACCTGTAAACACTTCATGAATAATTTGACTCGTGACTGAGAATGATAACTGATTTTGAGCTGATAGAAGTGTAAACACTCCATAAACAAGTGTATTAGTGTCTGAGAATAATAGCTGATTTTGAGCTGATAGAAGTGTAAACACTCCATAAATAACTTGACTAGGTGACTGAGAATGACAACTGATTATGAGCTTATAGACTTTAATACTCTATAAATTGCTGATTACTGAGAATAACTAATTATGAGTTGATAAATGGAAATCTGTTAAAACAAACTTATGACTAATAATAATAGCTGATAACTAACTGATAGACTTAAACACTCTATAAATAACTATATTGATGAGAATAATAGCTGATTATGAGCTGATTACTGCCCGGTTCTCATACAACGCATGATTAATCTTAATCAGCTAATTAATCTTAAACCGGAAACTCCGTCCTGAAGATTATCTTGAACTAGGTCGTCAAACCTTCCAGAGAAAACTTCCCGAGGGAAAATGCATAAAAAACTTGGCTGGGAAAGATCCTAAAAGTTTCACCCTTCCCCTGACCCAAAATGTGAGAAAAGCCAAGACGGAAAATATTTGGGAAAAAAATTCCAATTTCTCCCAGGATCTAGAAATCCAACTCAGCCATGACCAGTTAATTTTACTGGCGGAGATTCGCACGCGTCCCAACACACAAACACACACTTCCATCACACACAACAAAACCACGGGATATCAATGTTCGGGTTCATATTAAGCACCGCTTTTTTAAATTAAAAAGTAACGCAAATCGAAACGTTTATTCATCTTTGAATTAATATATCTTGAGTTTTGAATCAAACTCTTATTATTTTGATTTTTGAGACAAAAATAAAAATTAGTCGTAAGACGATGCTAATGCTCATATCCCTAATTTGCAGACACTTACTTAAATCTTGCGAACAATCCCTTTAAAACATGTGAGCATGCTAAAATAAATCCTGAAAGTTTAAGTACTACTGTAAGGGAGTGTACAGTCCCCTGGGACGAATGAATATAAAGATTTCTCCTGGTATATGCAAATGAACGGCGGGATGAAATGGAAGATTTGAGGCAAATTATTCCGCAGCGAAGATAATATTAGTTTCTATAGAAAAATTAGGCACTGAAGGAAGGGAAACTATCTATCTATCTATCTTTCTATCTATCTATCTTTCTATCTATCTATCTATCTATCAATCTATCTATCTTATATCCTTCTGTCTATCTATCTATCTATCTATCTATACATTAAAGCTCTTTGCTCATGTATATATGTTAGCTATATCTGGCCAAATGCATAGCTGGTCCAATCTATCTAAAAGGAGTCTTTGTCACAAACTATTATTTTCTAATATCTATATTTTTCCAACCCAATGTCGTAGACCTTAGATATTTCAAGCTATGAATCCTGTTAGATGAAAGAATCTAAGTTTAAAATTTCAAAGGTTTACACCATCAGGTGAAAAAATATAGGTATTAGAAAATCAGAATTTGAGGCAAAGACTCAATTCCTTTGTTTAGGGACCCCATTGAGTACCCCAGGGGTGACATGCCGGGCCCTTCCACTAAATTCATAGTGTAATTCCAAACGTACGGGTAAACGGCAGTTTTACCAATGAATAACTATATAAACTCGGGCAACCCCCAGATTTCCGAAGCTAGTTTTAAGATAAATAAATATTTATAACATTTATACATTTTTCAAAGAAGTTAGGAAATACCCCATTGTTTATCTACAGGGTTAACCACAAAGGATGAGATTTGAAAGACGACTGTCGTAATTAATTTAGTCTTCAATCCTACATTTAGAGTTCCCTGGAACTGTACTCTTATTTCTTCTTTGGCAAATTATTTAATATAATTCTCGATGATCTTTTGAAAGCAGAAAAATAATTTATTTAATGCAATTATGTCAATATAGTAAACAAACAAAACTGTGTCTTTTGAGGAAATAAAACAGTTTTGCCTTTTTTTACACCACCAAAACAACATAATATCCTTCATTCCTGGGATTTACGAAAAATAATTTGCTTATTTTTTACCTAATAATTTAATTTAATAAGTAAAATTGCGTACAAGTTTTAATTCTTAAAAGAAATGTTAAAAATGTCTAAATTAAAATTATCTCTGTAATTTTTAAACCATATTTTGGAAAACTTAAATTCATATAATTCCTTTTCCATATTAGAACATTATAGTGTAATAAAGATCAAGGATCGAAGACGATTGAATGCTGCAACTCAATACACATGTTAAATAGGACATTCTCATGTATTTAGTCACTTAAAGCTGAAAATTTTAGATTGAGATATCCTTAATCTTGATTACTTAATCTGAGTATCCAATGGACACACTTTTAATTTTTCTTCTTAAACCGTTCTTTCTTGAATATAGTAGAGAAAAAATGAAATAGCGGTTTTTCAAATTTAGAGAGTCCCTCCCGTTTCTGTATATAATCTTAAATGGTAAACAAAATTTTAAATTTATCAGCTTCATATACGCGATTCTGATTGGTTGAATTTTATACACTTTTCAGGATACAAGATTAGGTTAGTCTCGATAAAGGAAAAAGAGAGGATCAATTCAAGCATTAATCTCGATATCTACCATTTTTCAGCTCAGTTTAAAAATAAATTGGAGAAATAAGGTTTTGGTTCATCATGAATCCTGCTCAATTTGTGAGCTATCCCTTTGATTCTATGTCTTTTCTGTCTTTACTTAGGGGAATTGCACAGTTTATTATTTCACTCTGTTCATTCTTCTCACGTCTTATAGTTTTAATAAGCCTTTCCACGCCTTCAACAACCCTTGCTTCCATACTGCACTAATTTGTATGCTAGATCCTAGAATACAAACTTCTTTACAGTTTAACAACAAGCTCGGAGAAATATTGATTCAGAATCTAGCTTTGGAGTTTGGAGACGATATATGTATATTTAAAGAATTTAAAGAATTTGAGCCGTGTCTCAAATTTTAGACCGGGGTGAAACATGGTTGGTTCCACTTGAAATTGTATTTAGTGTTTTGAGATTAGAGTCGGCGCTCAATTGGAATCGGTTTTTGTCGATTCAGCGACGCGGTTTAAATTCATTAAATTCGGTTTCAGGGAAAAAAATTGGAATACAAATGAATAGCCATTTTTCAAGCTTGTTTTTTTTCTGTTGAAAGGAAAGGAGTCTTTTTCTCTATCTTCAAATTTTCGTATCTCTATATTTTGGAAACTTGAAGATGTGAACCTTTAATATTTCAAACTTATATTATTTGATATAACAGAATTTATAGTTTGAAATATCTATGGTCTACGACATTGGGTAGCAAAGATATTGGTATTAGAAAATCAAAGTTTGTGGCAAAGGCTCAATTACTTTCCAATGTTTCCATAATTTTTATTAGATACAGAGGCTGTAATAGTTAGATCTCAGGAGTTGTTTAACCCTACTTTTACATAAAAGTTCTATATACATATACAGAGGAGTTCCCAATCAAACATTGCACATCCACAAACAGAAAAAATGTTATATATATATAACATTTAACTATTCGAAAATAAAGAAAAGTGTTAAAAACTAGGCTGTTAGGGCGCTTCGCGCCCATCTTCCATTTCAATTGTGAAAATGTTATCTTTGTTTACATTGTAACACAAAAATAAAATTTCGCGGATTTTTAAGATTTTCAAAAATGGAATTTTGTTAGAACCTTCCCTGGGCTCACACGTGGTTCCACAAAAAGACAAACAGACAGACAAGCAAAGTTTATATATATATAGATAACGATTAAATATACATCTACTACAAACAAGGAATTATATGTAACACATGTTTAAGTAATTCCTAGTGAGTGTTGATTGTTGAATGGGACTGTATGTAAGTCTGAATGCCCCCTCCCCCCCCCCTTTTAACCGAATATTTAACTTTGATTTAGAGGGTCAACTTTTTATACCAGGGATCAATTAACAAGGAATCCTGGTCTCACACCGAGACAAGATGGAGGAGAGGAAGGGTAGTGGATATTATAGATGGGGTACAGTGTTAATAGTTGGAGGACAGTGTAGATAGTTGGGGGACAGTGTAGATATTTGGGGTATAGTGTGAATAGTTGGGGGACAGTTTAAATAGTTGGGGGGAAAGTGTATTTGGGAGGACAGCGTATAAATAGTTGGGGGGAAAGTGTAGATATTTGGGGGGGGAAAGTGTAAATAGTTGGGGGACAGTGTAAATAGTTGGGGGGACAGTGTAAATAGTTGGGAGTACAGTGTAGATAGTTGGGGGACAGTGTGGATAGTTAGGGGGACAGTGTAGATAGTTGGAGTACAGTGTAGATAGTTGGGGGAACAGTGTAGAAAGTTGGGGGACAGTGTAGATAGTTGGGGACTGCATGAATGGATTGGGATTATTGGAGACAGTGGCTGAATAAAAATGGGTGAGGGACAGTGTAGATTGGTGGGGGACAGTGTAGATTGGTGGGGACAGTGGGTTAATAAAATGAGTTGGGGACAGTAGTGGAATAAATAGGGTCGGACCCTGTATGACTAAAATGGGTTGGTACAGTGCAGTGGGTGAATGCGATGGGTTGGTATAGTGCATGGTGGGTGAATAAAATGGGTGGGGAACAGTGGGTGAATAAAATGGGTTGGTACAGTGCATGGTGGGTGAATAAAATGGGTGGAGAACAGTGGATGAATAAAATGGGTTGGGGACAGAGGATGAATAAAATGGGTGGGGACAGTGGGTGAATAAAACCTAATAATTTAATTTAATAAGTAAAATTGCGTACAAGTTTTAATTCTTAAAAGAAATGTTAAAAATGTCTAAATTAAAATTATCTCTGAAATTTTTAAACCATATTTTGGAAAACTTAAATTCATATAATTCCTTTTCCATATTAGAACATTATAGTGTAATAAAGATCAAGGATCGAAGACGATTGAATGCTGCAACTCAATACACATGTTAAATAGGACATTCTCATGTATTTAGTCACTTAAAGCTGAAAATTTTAGATTGAGATATCCNGATGAATAAAATGGGTTGGGGACAGTGGATGAATAAAATGGGTTGGGGACAGTGGATGAATAAAATGAGTTGGGGCAAGTAATTAATAAAGATGGGCTGAGAAAGGATGGAAAGGATGCAAATGGACATATGTTTCGACATATGTTTTTTACAATTGTTCAAAGTGATACTGAATAAAAGAAATTGAAAAAGATTCTTGACAAATCATCCATTCAGAAACTTCCAACTTAGAAACAAAACCATTTGTACAAGTCTCTTCTCATCCTTCTCCCTTCCAATCCAACTTTTCATTTCAAACTATTTCAATTTCTTATTTGATGTTGTTACAAAGCAAATGGTTTTACTTATAGTAACCTAATAAAACACTTATTAGGCGAAATGGGCCTGTTTACACTGCACTGTTGGTGTGTCTCATGTTCATTAGACTATTTATAATCATAAAAAAGTCGTCTTCCTATTTCACTGTATTTAAAACAATAAACTAATTTCTTATGTGACTGCAGAATTTGAAGGTCGTCTTCAAACTTCTGTTTAAATCTAAAGAAGACAGATACAGGGTGTCCCACGAAACATGACAGTTGGTGAATATTTTCAAATGTCTTCTTCCATAAGTTCTTCGATACAAATGAGAATTATATAGTTTAACAAATAAAATAAAACATAGCAGTAATTTTATAGAAAATTGATTTCAAAGTCAAATATATTTTAATTAGTAAAAGAGTTTGTTAACTAAATAAACTGAAAGTCTTTTATATCTTCTATGTATAAATTTGGCTTATCTGTCTATTTGTTTGTATCCAATAAACGTCAAAACGGCTGAACCGATCGGACGCAATTTTTGTAGGGTCTGGCGTAACGGCAGGGAAGGTTTATGCATCGATAAAAATTAAAAAGGTTGTGCTGAACATTTATTGTTTTTGTAAAAAAATTGATTTCTTTGTTTTTTAATGTTACAATTACAACATTTCACAATTGAAATAGAAGATGGCCGCGAAGCGCCCTAAAAGCCTAGTATATAATATTTGGAAGAAGACATTAAAAACATGTTTTGTGGGACACCCTGTAGTAATGCAAGAAACGACAAGGTGGGGGGGGGGGGGTAAAATAAAATGATTTCGTTAAAAACATTCCCTTTTTATACCTGGAATCTAACTGTATTTCTACAAGTCTGCTTCCAATATCGAAAATCAATAATATCAGAATTTCAATATTTCACTTCTTCTAAACTTATTATATACGTACGTACATATAATTCTCCAAGTTAAAATTTATAATATGAAATAAAACCATCAAGGGATGAAAGATACAACGAGTATATATATCTATATAATAAAACAAGACATTCGTAATGTTGTCTATAGCCGGCCAAACGGACTGGATCGATTGGGTTGACATTTTTTGTGGACACTCATGGGTGGTCGGGGGGTGTTATAGGCTAAAAAATCCAAAATAATTTTTTTCACCATATTTTTTTCAAATTTTTTTCACGGGCAACGCCGGGTCCTTCAGCTAGTCTATCTGTATAATAAAACAAGACATTTGTATATATATATATGTTGCGTATAGCCGACCAAACGGCTGGACCGATTGGGCTGTTTTTTTTTGTTAACACTCATGGTTAACCAGGGGGTGTCATTGGCTAACAAAAATTGGAAAACATTTTTCAAACATTTTTTAAAAAACATTTTTTTGAATTTTTTTAATCCACGGCCCTTCACCTGGTAGTCAGCATAATAAAGAAAGACATTTGTACATATATATATGTTACGTGGATGGCCGTGTTATAGGCTAAAAAGTCGAATTACTTTTTTGTAATCTTTTTTTCGCGGGCAACGCCGGGCCCTTCATCTAGTATTGAATAAATTACCTGAACTGAAATACCTTTTCAAATTTTTTTCTCATACAGTGATAACCAGAAAACAATGGAATAGAAAGACGACATTATTGCAAGACTTAAGCGTTTTGATGTTGTTACAAAGCAAAAATATATACTAGTAACATAGCAAAGCACGTGTTAGGTGAAATGGTTCTATTTACACTGTACAATTGCTATGTCTAATGTTCATTGAACTAGTTTAAGTCCTCACTTGAGTTTAAAAGTCATCTTCATATTTCAGAGTTTTCTGGTTATCACTGTGAAAAATCATTAGACACGTATCAAAAGGGTTTATTATATTATGAGTAAGCGCTCAAAAAAGAATAAATTAAATTTGTAAATATGTTAGATATGCTAAAATGTTCCATTTTGTTTATTATGGAAAATTCGTTTTAATTGGTATAAACAGTTTAAATTCCTATTCAAATTATGAATTGGACAGCGACTTATAAATTGTTTATTTCTTAATTACCGATAAGATACTTATGCTTAATCGATCTCAATAAAAATGTTTTATACGTAAATCTCGAAATGCGATAATATGACAATTTTTTTATTTTTTATAGTTTCAAAAGTGATCTCCCAATATATATATATATATAAAGATTTTATTAGATTTTTTGCGTAAATTTCCTTTTTTAAACCTTAATTTACTCCGATCTAAATTTTTATCATCTTTCCATATCAGCAGCTGCTGAAGGGGTTGGTTTAACCCTACTTTAGTTTAACGTAGCAGCTGCTAAAGGGGTTGGTTTAACCCTACTTTAGTTTAACGTGGCAGTAAGCTGCAGGGGTTGGTTTAAACCTAGTTTAGTTTAACGTAGCAGCTGCTGAAGGGGTTGGTTTAACCCTACTTTAGTTTAACGTGGCAGTAAGCTGCAGGGGTTGGTTTAAACCTAGTTTAGTTTAACGTAGCAGCTGCTGAAGGGGTTAGTTTAAACCTACTTTAGTTTAACGTGGCAGTAAGCTGAAGGGGTTGATTTAAACCTACTTTAGTTTAACGTAGCAGTTGCTGAAGGGGTTGGTTTAAACCTACTTTAATTTAACGTGGCAGTAAGCTGAAGGGGTTGGTTTAAACCTACTTTAGTATAACGTGGCAGTAGGCTGTATGGGTTGGTTTAAACTTATTTATCTGTAAGTTAAGATTTGCCTCTAGGAATTCAGAGATTCTCCCGGAGGATATTTTTTGCAATTCTTGGGAGGATAAAACATTTAGATAAACCTTCAAGAAATTCTTTGATTAAAGAGATTGTAGACAATATTTCAAGTTACCCTGCATGAAGAGAGTGGAACATCCGATGCCAAATGGTACCCTTGAACATTTTACTATCAAGGATGAATGAGATGTATAGGTAGATGATCAACTATTCAGGTAGATGTTCGGATATAAGATTATAGATGTTTAGGTGTTTACCATTTGAACATTTTTCTGATCAAGGATAATTAGGACATTCTAGTTTTCTAACGGAAAATTGATTATTTTCACTTGTGGTTTTTCTGATTTGCGGATTTAGGCTTTAGAAACAATAAAGGAAATGCTGAGAAGATATAACTTAAAAACAATTTTTTAATGAAAAAAATAAATTTTTCAGTAAATTAAAAAATCTTGAAATAATTTTTATGAAAATATTGTAAATCCGGACACGACTGTATCTGTGTCAACAGGTATCTGTCTTACAAGATACAATTCCCAATCTATATCTATCTTTCAAGAAAGGTTTTTCAAGACGCTTCTCGTTCGCTAACCAAGAAGAATTACTCACACACCGTAATCAAAGCGGAGTATTTTCCAACTGTATGTATTTTGGGTTCTATCTTACAAGTTAAGTAATTACAAACGTAATTAAGCTAATCACAACACAGGTTTGATGTAGTTATTTACAGACGTAGCTAGATTAGGTTAATCGCAGTACAAGTGTTGCTTAGCTATTTACAAGCCGCATTTAGATTTACAGACAATGTACAACGTAATAAATTTAGGTATGTTCAGGTTTACAAATGTAGGGTTTGCTACGATATTTGCTACATACCACTCTGGGCCGTAGTAAATTTGAATTTGAACAGGACCTGCCCAGTTTGTACCAGCCTGCCAGATAACAGCGTGTACTGACCTGATCCTAAGGTATAGTACGTCGCCCTAACCAGACTAACATACGACAAGGGTCAATTTTCTTGACATAGTCCCGTCGGAGGGCTAACTATGACAACTCCCATGGCGCGTTCAGACTTTTTACAGTACCCGGCCTAATCCTAGGCCTAATTGACCGAACTCACTGGCGTAATCCACCGTAATACCTACAGCATACATCATAACTCTATATATATAGTTTATATCAGGTATCAATTTTACATTTTGTATTCTAGGTTTAATTCTCTGCAACCCTATTCTGCTCATTTAACCAAGTTTAGCTCTGTTTCTAGTTCAATATACTATGTGATGTTTAGATCCTGTCTGATAATATTCAGTCCTTGAACAAGAATTCTGATTTAGTTCAAACTCAATTATACTGTTTCTGCTCTACAGTTTACTACAGCAATAAACAATTTCACTCAAAACATTTTCATTAAGTTTTCTGTTGAATTTTATAGAATGAAGGAAAAACTTAAATAAACTTGAAAATAGCTTCTATAAATTTTGCAAAAAAAGGATTCCTTTCTTCAAGAATGTATGTAAAAATGGGGGGGGTGTTAAAAATTTGAAGCCCCCACCCTGGAAAAATTCATGTAAACGTCCCGGACATTAGTCTATATTATTATTGGGTAAAACATGGAGGATAAAATTGAGAATAAAATTTGAAATTAAAAAAATTATTTTCAACTTTAATTCACCTCCAGAAATTTAGACGTTTTACTCCCATATATCTTTAGTCACTAACATAGAACACAACCAAAATCATGTTATTTTTTATATTTGTGATCAGGTATTTGTATTTGTATTACACGGAATTCAGGATAATAGTTCAGTTCACTTCATACTTTGAATACCAGTATAGGTATTTGATTTTTAACTTCACAATCAATAACAATAAATTAATTATTATAATAATAATAATGTTTATTGCTAAACAACATACCTTTTAAAGAGATTAAGCAAGCACTTATTTAAGCATTTAATTCAAATATCATAAATTGTTACTTTCTCTCTCATTTACGCAAAAATTTAAATAAAAAACTATACATATTTATTTAGATATTTCGTTGAAAACCTTTACAAAAAAATGTTATTTTCTGATCTCCAGGCAACGCTGAGTTCCCAAGGAAGTTTCTCTATGTATATACTTAAAGGAACCAAGGTTTAATTGTAATATAAAATTTTCTTTAAAGTTAATCCAGTCAACTTAGAATCTTTAAACTAAGCTAGAAACAATCCGCGGTTCTATAGAGCTTCAAAATTTGAGTAAAATTGGTCAAGGGGTTGAGTTTTGATCGGACGTACAAAGAAACTGAGATGATTACTTTATATGTAGATATATTCAAGACTCTTCATTTAATATTCTTGGAGGAATAAAAAAATCCATTTAAAAATTAACTTCCTTGAATTCCAAGACATAATTAGAAATATATACAATCCCATACAATACTGCTTACCCTGTCACTGCTCTCTCTATTTCGTGTAAAATTCCTGCAATTCTAGAGACTAATATGTAAACTTTCAAATGGTGCCCTGAGGAGTTATATTATGTCTTCTTAAACAATTCTGTACCATCTGAACAATGCCTAACTATAAATCTGAACATGTACCTATATATCTGAACATGTACCTATATATCTGAACATGTACCTATATATCTGAACATCTATCTATATATCTGAACATGTACCTATATATCTGAACATGTACCTATATATCTGAACATCTATCTATATATCTGAACATGTACCTAAATATCTAAACATGTAATTATGTATCTGAACATGTACCTATATATCTGAACATGTACCTATATATCTGAACATGTACCTATATATCTGAACATGTACCTATATCTGAACATGTACCTATATATCTGAACATGTACCTGTATATCTGAACATGTAATTATATATCTGAACATGTACCTATATACCTGAACATGTACCTATATATCTGAACATGTACCTATATATCTGAACATGTACCTATATATCTGAACATCTACCTATATATCTGAACATGTAATTATATATCTGAACATGTACCTATATATCTGAACATGTACCTATATATCTGAATCTACATATATATCTGAACATGTACCTATATATCTGAACATGTACCTATATATCTGAACATGTACCTATATATCTGAATCTACATATATATCTGAAGATGTACCTGAGTACTAGTATTGAGTATACCCCTGATCCACGATGTGTTTGAATTAAAATCTAATTGAATATAAAAATGAACCTTCAATAGAATATTTCTATTGAACTGGATAGAGCATCTTTCATAAGTACTTTCTGTTTACTCAAGGGTTAGATCCATTACTTTCCAACATCTTGAAATATTTAAATAAAACTTCAAAGCAAAATGTTCAGATGTTACAGATAACATACAGGAATCTAAAAGATGATAATTGTACTAAAGGAACTGAGTTCTTGTCACAAATTCCGATTTTCTAAGTCTATATCTTTGCAACCCGATGTCTTAAACTTGAGATATTATAAACTATGAATTCTGGTGGATTCAATAGTCTAAGTTTGAAATATTAAAGGTTTAAGCCATCGGGTTGCAAAGATATTTGGATTCGTAAATTTTAGTTTGTGGAAAGTACTCAGTTCCAAATGTTCAGCATTTGTTTTTACTCCGAACCTGTTCTTTCTTTGCTAAATTATTTAACATTAGAAACTATATCTCTAAATGGAAGAATCAAATAATTAACATTCAGTGATCGTTATGATGAAAGAGTTTCAGGACGCCATTATAGTCTCACCCCTTGGGGGTGTACCGTGCACCTTGGATCAATTAAGAAAAAAACCACTGGCAAATAAAAAATCTTCAGCAGCAACATTTAATATTTCGAACTTTTGTTTGGGAAACCGCGGGAATATTCTTAATTTGGTGTGAAAAGAATTGAGTCTTTACCACAAATCTTAATTTTTATGATATCTTTAAAACTAGATGGCGTAAACCTTAGATATATCAAACTTTGATTATTTGATCAATCAGAATTCATAGCTTGAAATATCTAGGGTCTTCAACATTGGGTTGCAAAGATAAAGGGAATAAAAAATCAGAGTTTGTGACAATGACTCAATTCCTTTCTAAGTTAATTGGGTAAGACTGCTTGTGCAGAGAAAATTTACTTTCCAGGTTTAGGTGTGTTCCGATGCTAGTAAATACAAATCATTGTATAAACATGGATGACTGAATTCAGTAAATGCAGACGGATTGATGATTATGGATGAATTTGCTGCATTATGATGCTCTAGGACGGCTGGGATGGTTTTATACCGGAAGTATTCGTAGTTTCAACCCGGAAACTAGGTTCATTATCTAAAGCTTTATATCAACCCCAGCAGGCTTAAGGAGATATCAAAGAAATTGGAAAACCCAAGGAAGAAGGCCAGGGTCGTAACTACGTGTTTCTGTAGGATGGAAAAAATCCAAGTGAAATAAAGTGAATGAGGTGCAGGGGGAGGGGGGTTTCAGGAGGATAGAATATACATATTACAATGTTTTTTTATATCATCATGCTTACTACTTAATGTTACCTTAGATTAAACGTTTTCTAGTAATCTTGAATTTGACAATATCTAAAGCTTAAAACTGGTATTTTTAGCTGAAATTTGAAGATATATATATTAGAAAATTGGTTTAATTTTTTCTTTTGTTTTTGGCAAAATACTCACTTTAAAACAACTTTTCTGACCTAATAATCACTGCATTATCTTCGAAAAATTAATATATTGATTTGAAATTAGAGGTGGGGACGGTGCGGTAGCAAGTGTGGGCACTCACCGGTTGCCCCCCCATCTCAGTTCCGGCCCTGAAGAAGTCAAGATCTAAAAGAAGAGACCAAAAAACAGAAAATAATAGAAAGGCCTCCTACCTGCTTATACTTCAACTAGTAACTTGATAAGACCAAGATAGTTGAAAGCTAGTTGAACACGGTACTCTATTAACTGGGAATTTAAAACATAATTGTTCTTCTCCATAGTTCTGAAATAAGAGGAGTTAGGATTGAAAACATATACAAATTCAATCTTGCATGAAATCTACTTTAGTTTGGCGTGATAGTGCGCCCTGTTGGTTGTATTAAAACCTTCTGGAAACTAGACAGAAGCAGAAGGTCAAATGTATGCAAAATACTGGTACGACGTTGTGATCTTGTAGCTCCTCTAGTTTTGATTTTATGCACATAATGAGAAAATCAAATTTCTGCAGATACATATTAGAAATTCAAAACATTTTTGCTCTTTTCAATAGTTCTAAAATAAGAGGAGTTAGGATTAAAAACATTTATGAATTCAATCTTGCATGCAATCTACTTTAGTTTGGCGATAGTGCGCCCTGTTGGCTGTATGAGAACCTTCTGGAAACTAGACAGAATCAGACGGTCAAAATGCAAAATACTTGTACGACGTTGTGACCTTGTAGCTCCTCTAGTTTTGATTTTACACACAATTTGGAGAAAATCAAATTTCTGTAGTTACATATTAAAAGTTTAAAACATTTTTGCTCTTCTCCATAGCTCTGAAATAAAAGGAGTTAGGATTAAAAACATAATCTTACGTCTTTAATCTTACTTTAGTTTGACGTGGATTTCCTCTTTAAGATTTAGTATATGCTATAAGACCTGGTTTAAAACTACGGGAGACAAGATTTACTGAGGGAAACTTTACTGAAAATAATATAATTTATCTTTAGAAAGATAAATGGAAAACCTCACAAATAAATTATAAGATAAATTTTCTGGTGAGCGATCTTTCTAGATCCTTTCTTTTAACTTCTCATAAGCCTTAATTAAACCATCATCTAAGGATCTTTATTTTTCCTTGTTTCAATTTCTCTCACAATGTAAAGACATTACTTCCATTTAACGTATGACATTTTTTGTAATCATTTTTCTGTTTCCTTTTCATTTTCTATTTTCACCCTTCAATCGTTCGATATTTTTTTTTTGTAAAACTCTCATGTTTTCCTGAACTCCCGTTCTCATGTTCTCCTCTTCTCATGTTCTCCTGTTCTCCTGTTCTCCTGTTCCCTGTTCTCCCATGTTCTCCTGTTTCTCTGGTTTGATTTTTCCGCGTTGTTTTGGTTTCTTAATGAAATTAGTTTGCATAATATACGTATTTTAATAATATTCTTTTTTCCTATAATTTTAAATATATTTCAGAACAAATCGATTGGAACAAGATAAAGAGAAAATTACGTAAGGTATATTTTAATAAAAATTTATTATTAAATACGTTTTTAAGTTTGTAAGCTAAGGAACCATTAGTGCAGTGAAGGGAATCAAATTTCTACGAATTTGTCAAATTGTTTAGTTTGGTAAAGTAAGAAAAATGCGGATTTCCTGAAAATAATTTATCGTAAACTTTTTATCAAGCTTTCCAACACAATCATATTTAAAAAAAGGACCCTGTCCGAGACAAAAAAGTTTTAGTTGAACTTACTCTTATATTTTCTGCTTTATTTAATCCTGAGGAAGCGCGCTGAAAGAGTTTTCTGACCTTTTTATCGAGAAGTTTCCTGATCTTTTTATTTACTCTTCGTTCTAACTTTTGGTTGCGATGCTATGGTAACTGACCTAAAGGGTATCTGAACTTATTAGTTACGTGCTTTTAAAATAATATTGAATAGTTTATACTCCCCATCTAACACCCTGTCTAATCGGCTTAACCTAACCAACCTATTTTAAGATCTGAGAAAACTTTTTGCTCAGAAAAACTTTAGCTCAGAAAAACCATAGCTCAGAAAAACCTTAGCTCAGAAAAGCCTTAGCTCAGAAAAGCCTTAGCTCAGAAAACCCTTAGCTCAGAAAAACCTTAGTTCAGAAAAACCTTAGCTCAGAAAACCCTTAGCTCAGAAAAACCTTAGCTCACAGAACCCTTAGCTCAGAAAAACCTTAGCTCAGAAAACCCTTAGCTCAGAAAACCCTTAGCTCAGAAAAACCTTAGTTCAGAAAAACCTTAGCTCAGAAAACCCTTAGCTCAGAAAAACCTTAGTTCAGAAAAACCTTAGCTCAGAAAAACCTTAGCTCAGAAAAACCTTAGCTCAGAAAACCCTTAGCTCAGAAAAACCTTAACTCAGAAAAACCTTAGTTCAGGTAAGGAAAGTCTTTATGCCAGAAAATCAGTATCCTTTGAGTCAGATAAGGTGGTACCTGGTTGAACTGTTCAGTTCAATGAATAAGTTAAAACTGAACAGTTTTTTTCTTTATGTTCATGTTCATGGTAAAAACTCTCCGTTCACAATTTCAAAAGTTCGGTTCTTTTAAAATAAGTATCCATTCTTGCTTAAAGGAATTGAGTCTTTGCCACAAACTCTGATTTTATAAACCCTATATCTCTGGAAGCCAATGTCTCAGATCTTTCAAACTATGACCTCTGTTAGATCAAATAATATAAGTTTGAAATATCGAAGGTTAACGTCATTGGGTTCCAAAGATATAGGGATTAGAAAGAAAGAGTTTGCGACAAAGACTCAATTCCTTTCCCGTTTGTTTGCTATAATTTAAGGGACTGTACATAAGAGTAATTGCAAGGGACCCTTCATGCAAAGACGGCAATTTGTATCTCTAATCTGTTCATTTTCGTTTGCGATTTTTCAGCGAAAGTGACTTGCGCATTTCTTGCAAATAAGAAGCAATGGAGAAATTCACAGAAACAATTACGCTTTTCTAGTCAGAAAAATGATTTTATCTTCCACATTTTTTCAGAGAAAGATTTTAAGAGTACCGTTGTAAATCTGACATTGTCATCTTTGCATTGAGGGTCACTTAACATTACGCTTACACTTTCCAGTCCTTTCCATGATTTGGAAATGATGCATTTCCGTTCGAGACATTTCCTCTTAATTTCAAGAATGTACATTTGTTGGCGGAACGTACATCTGCTGGCGGAACGTACATCTGCTGGCGGAACGTACATCTGCTGTCGGAACGTACATCTGCTGTCGGAACGTACATCTGCTGTCGGAACGTACATCTGCTGGCGGAACGTACATCTGCTGGCGTAACGTACATCTGGCTAAATTCACCAAAAGAGCTTTATCTTCCACTTTATTGTTCAGGAAATGGTTTCAAGGGTACGGTTGTGAATCGGGAATTGCCATCTTTGTATGGAGGGTCGCTTGAATTTACGCTTACAGTCACTTTAAACCAAGTTTTTATCAATAAATTTGCATATTCATCATTTCTTTATTGAGACATCTTTCAATAAGGCTGTGGAGAATTTTCCTATTGAGACGTCAAATTTTAAAATGGATAATATTCAAATAATAACTTTCAACGTTATAATAACTTTATCAAACATCTATCTTTCTAGAATAAAATATTCATAGAAAAGTTTTCAAACTATATTAAACAAAAACATGAAATTGAATGGAGTCACTTAAACTCTCTTCTCTCTCTCTGTTATCATATCCCTGACACACTTATCCATTTTACTATAAACATAGCTTTTCTAGATCCCATTGCATCTATTGTCTACCATTGCTTCCCTCAGCTCTAGCTTTACCTCTAATTGTCTACCATTTAACCACTTCTTAGCTTTATTTACCTATTATTGTCTACCATTGCTTTCCTTCGCTCCCATTACCTTTAATAGTCTACCATTCTACCACTTCTTAGCTCCATTTACCTATTATTGTCTACCATTGCTTTCCTTCGCTCCAATTTACCCTATTCGTCTCCCAATGGTTTCCATAGCTCCCATTGCATCTAATTGTCTCCAATTGCTTTCATTAACTCCCATAGCCTTCAAATGCGTTTAATTGCATTCCATTACCCCTCCACACATGTAGACCATTGACCAATGTCTCCCTTACATTTTCTTTTAACCCTCTCTTTCACAACCCACTTTCACTTTACCTCCCCTTTCAATGCTTTACCGCCGCTTTCACCACTTTATTTTCGCTTTCACTTCCTTACTTCTTCTTTCAACAGTTGCTTTCTGCTTGCGGCAGCTCCAAGCTTCACAGTTTGGAAGTGCACTGCGTAGCTCATGACTTAATTCCTACAGGGGAGTAGCGAAACATAGGAATAGTGTGGATTCTCTCTCTTTCTTAACATCTTCTTTATTGGCCGGACTACTTGCAATCGAGCTTAGCTCCGGGTTCGTATGAGAACTGAAGGGGTGACATTAATGGAACTATCCCTTACACCCTCCTTTCTCTTCCCTTCTTATTACAAGCACTGATCTAACTGTTAAGTGTTGAGAATATGAACTGTTTAGCAGTTACGCTGTATTAATGGCACCATTATCAGGCTAATGGGTGTTGGAAAAAAGCCTAAAATTAATGGAGAAACTTTAACAAGAAACAACTTTTCTTTTAAAGATATTCTGTGTTTGTAAACTTTCTATAAGCTTACACCTTGACCATCTAACCTCACTATTTTCATAAAGTATATACTACTAAGATACTTAGATATACAATTTTTTTTATTTTAAATGATTTTAGGAATCGATTATTATTGAAGATCTTAATATTTTCGTACTGTTACTGTGGTTCTTCCATCCTACCTTTCTCTTCTTTTCCTTCATATTCTATCCTCTCCTTTCCCTCCTTTCAAAGTTAGTTCCCTTCTCCTCCTTTCCCCCTTCTTCCTCTCCTTCTCCGACTCATTCCTACTCTCTCCTCTCCTTTCTTCTTTCCCTCCCTCTCCTCACTTCTTCCCCCCTCCTTACTCCTTTCCCTCTTCTGTAAAATTATTTACCTTCTAGTCCTTTCCTTCCTTTTAATTCTTCTCCTACTCATCCCTTCTCTTCTTTCTTAATTCCTTTATGTCACTCACTTCTTTCATTCTCCTCCTCTTTCCTTTTCTTTTCTCCTCCTTTTAATTTTCTTCCTTATTCTTCTCATCCCCCCCCCATCCCCCATTTTCTTCTCCATCTTTCTTTTTATTCGACCATTCACTGTTCAATCATATTCAATTACAATATACATGAGAATATATCATATTAATGTATTCACAGTCCAATATTTGGTTTTCAACATTCACAAGAAAAAGATTTATTGACTACAAGAACATAGAAAGAGAAAGATATAAGGGAAAACTTGTCTTTCGGCCCAGCACGCCTTGCTTTACTGTCATTGTTTACAGTTTTCAACGTACCCAGCTCACCCAGCAGCTGAATTCAAGCTAAAAAGATTGTATGTTTTTTTTCAAATAGGACTCCACGAAGAGCACCCCAGTCTAAAAGTTGCATGATCCGTGCTGATAAACAAGTACTGTATATGCCTGTAGTCGTACTGACCAGGCAGAGTCGACCCAGCACATTTTATGCAACAAATGTAGTCTTGCAAGATTAATAAAAAGGAACAGTAATGAAGGGACTAATGGTGGAACAATTTGTCAAAACAGGAAAAGTTTAACAACTCTTCTCCATTTACGGCTTTTTTAATAAATAATTAAAAAAATTGTAAAATAATGTGTGTTTTTTTGCAAATAAATGCTGAATAGCATGATACTCATTCAAACATGCAAAATAAATTCTTTTCATCAATAAAATCAACAACATTGATTCTAAATCTACTTTTTACAAAGGAAAAACTCAATGGCGTATAATTTTTGTTTTATTTCATTAATGTATCAGTATGAATACAATTTGAAGGCCTACGATGGTCGAAACAAAGCTCAAATAAACGGTTTATGTTAACTGTGCCTGAAGATAAGATTTTTTTCCCAAAAATGCAGTGAGCACCAGAAGTCTGTGGAATATGAAGACGACATTAAATTTATTGTAATGGATGTTGTTGAAAATCAAATATGTTCAATAGAAGTTTTATAAATGTTTACTTATCTTTTCATTTTTTGCCGAACAGGATGGATGATGCACGAACAAGAAGAAAATGGAGATCTAAAAGACAGAAATGTCAAAAATTTTCATCTAAATTTTTAAGACACTTGTTAAAACAAATTTTAAAAAATAAATATTAAATAAAAAATAAGTTTTAAAAAACACATTTCAAAGTGAAATGGTCTGTGCAAACTGAATAATGTTGCCCGACTCTTGCTTATTGTTTCTAGTCCAAGGTCTCTCCAAATAGTTCTTTTGACATCGAGGTGTTTACTAAACTAGGATCTGAACAATATTTCCGTCAATTTTAAAGGTAAGAAAATGGTAGACCAAATTTTGGAAATCCCATGACTAATACTTGTCGGTCTTAAATGTTTTAATTGTGATACTAAACAATTTTGTTTACGAAGTAGTCCCGATTGGTACAAAGACGATATAAAAGTCGTCATTTAATTCTTCAAGTAGTCTGAATCCTGTCTACAGAGTCTACAGCCTACCAATTCATCAGCTCAATGCTTTGAACATATTATCAATTCGTAGTATTTGTATTTGTTGTTTTTCTACTAACTTTCGTGTTTATAAAGTACTATGTCTTTTAGCGCCTACAATACATAATACTTAATTGCTAGGTTTCATGTTTTCAATGGACTATTTTCACTATTTTAAAAAGTCGGCTTCGCCTAAGTTGTCTTAATGAAGATCAATTAAAAATGAGAAAAGTGTCTCTTTAAATTGCACTTTTTTTGGGCCAACCACTTTATGCCAAACGGGACGAAAAAGTTACTTTTCTTCGTTTGCGTAAAATTGTCTCCTCCAATATATTTTTATATTAAAAATAAACAAAATTTTCAAACTTTGAGCTCATGAATATAAGCATGTTTTTCTTTAGAATTGAAAAACTTCAAATACAAAAAATCTATCCTAGCAGTATGGGCGCTCAGACCAGAAATTGTCCCAACCTATCCTATCCCCAGATTTGGGCTTGGCTATCATTCGGAACGTGGATTTAAAGGTTCTGTCAATATTCCAGAAAGCTGTGAGCAATTTGGGCACAAGGGTGTAGGGTGTTCTCTCAATAACAAATGCTGTGTCATCTCCAAGAGAATTCTAGAATGCTCGTCCCAGAAACTATCTTAACTATACAACCTAAGTAGCCCTACATATCTGCTCTCATTGTATCAGTCCGAAGTAACATTACCCTTTATCTTTCATTTTATTCGATAACGAAGACGATTTTTTGTGTCTTCTGTCTCAATTCTGAATCCTTTCAAATTAAAAACCAAATCTCTCATATTTGAATCTTCTTCATTACATTGGTTCGGTATAGCGGAGGATATAATTATAATATTTTCTTTTTTACTTTAGACCTCTAATACTGATTCACAAGCCTTAACGGTGAAATTGAATGTGTACTTGAGATTTACAGTCGAATTTCCTCCCAGAGAAGACCTGCTTAACTTTACTCTTTGCTCCAAACCTTTCTCCATTCTTTATTCATTGGAAAGACTTTCATTCCATTTCATTTACTCTAGACTTTTCCTTATCCTTTATTCTAATCCTTTTTATACCCGATGCTAATTTCCCCTCATCCTTTACTCTAAGAGCTTTCCCCCTATCATTTATCTCTAGACCTTTCCCCTTATCCTTAACTCTAGACCTTTCCCCTTATCATTTACTCTAGACCTTTCCCCTTTTTATTTATTCTAGACCTTTCCCCTTATTATTTACTCTAGACCTTTCCCCTTATCATTTACTCTAGACCTTTCCCCTTTTCATTTACTTTAGACCTTTCCCCTTATCATTTACTTTAGACCTTTCCCCACATCATTTACTTCATACCTTTCCCCTTATTTTTTAGACCTTTCTCCTTCTCATTTACTCTAGACCTTTCCCCTTATTATTTACTCTAGACCTTTCTCCATATTTTTTTTTACTATAGACCTTTCTCCTTATCATTTACTTTAGACCTTTCCCCCTATTATTTACTCTAGACCTTTCACCTTATCATTTACTCTTGACCTTTCCCTTATTTTTTAGATCTTTCTCCTTCTCATTTACAGTAAACCTTTTCCCTTAAGTGACTTTTTTCTATTATCCTTTTCTCTAGTCCTATAAAAACCCTTTACTTTAGACCAATCCCCTTATCCTTTACTCTCGTCCTTTCCATACCCTTTACTCTAGGCATTTCCCCTTATCCTTTACTTCAAAACTTTCACTTTATTCTTTACTCAAGTCCTTTCCATTCTCTTAAAACTAAACCTTTATCAAACCTTTACTGTTTAGAAACTGTGAAACTGTTTAGAGTAAAGGATGATGTTAAAGGAGTGAAGGATAGTGAAAGTTCAGGATAGGCGAAAGGTATAAAATTATAGAAAGGTGCAGGACAAAGAATAAGGGGATAAATAAAGGGTATAGAAAGGTTCAGAGTAAAGAATAAGGGGAAAGGTTAAGATTAAAGGGTATAGAAAGGTACAGGATAAAGAATAAGGAGATAAATAAAGGATATAGAAAGGTTCAGAGTAATTGATAAGGGGAAAGGTCTTGAGTACAGAGTAAAAACAAAGCTCTAATCATATCGTCAGCTAAAACAGAGTGTTCTGAAGTACATTTTATATTTAAATACAGATTTTTTTTAAAATGTTCAAAAAAGTTTCTATGTAAATAGCTGGAAAAAAATCATTAATTTGCCAATATGCGAATTGCAGGAAAAATTCGCCCCAGGAAAAAGTGCTGACATATCGCAAAATATTTTTCTTTGTGGGCTCTTTCAGAATCTCAAAAAAACTTGCATGGGATTTTCTTATTTTTTAGAGTTCCTTCAAGAGCACACTGTGCTGTATTATAGACAACGTAAACTAAAGGTCAAAACATGGTATAGTGTAAGACGGTGCATATCTTGATGCGGATCCGGCCGGCCGGTCCAGGTCTCAATACATTTACTTAAAATCTTCTGGTCAGATGAAAAATTTAGATTTTTTCATTCTTTTTTCGTTTTTTTTATGAAGTTTTAATAATCGCTCATTAGTTAACAGTTAAGATTTGTGCTTTGAGAGCAAAAAGTTAATTTAGAAGAGGTTTTGGTCGGTTTTACCCCTGGATCCGCATAATTTTGCGGATCCGGATCCAAGAAGCCAAAATGTTGCGGATCCGGGATTGGGGAAATAAATAATTTTTCAGGGAAATTTAACGAGTTTGTTTTCAGGGAAAATAAATGATTTTTCCGAGAAAAAAAATGTATTATTTTTAAAGTAAAAAGTACCAAAAAGAATTAAAAAACTCGTCTTTTGATATAAAATTTTTCATTTTACCCCCAAAATTCATCAAAATAATTCTGAAAAATATACAGCCCTGTGAAAATAAACGAATAATTTTAAAATACTTTATATTTATTTGCACATTCTGTTGATATCATACCTAGGCTGCAACAATACATAAGAGGATACAATAAAACTCAACAAGATGCGTCCTGGTCGGAGAAACAGAGTCAGGGTTGCAGAGAAACCCAAACTCAGAAAGTTTAAGGAGCAAGGCAACCTACTCTAGGTACACGATCCTATCTACATAAATAGTATGTAATGAGAGGATCCGAAACCTGGCCTGATGTTGGACGGATATCTATAAGCTAGAAATCACAAGGATCCAACCTGCCGGGACGGTTCTGGGTTAGAGGTTCAAGGTTTAGCCTAGAGCATCCTTAGCAACGAATCATTCCCTCGGAGGAGAATGATTCTTATCAATTTACACCTGGCACTTAGTGATGAATCACCAAAGTGTCTTTGATCACTATAAGATCAATCCCTGAGAAAGAGCAGGTTCGAACCTGCTCCAAGTCTACTGGGGATTGTTGTACTGTAGAGATGACAATGATGAGGTTTGGTTTGAGTCGCGAGAGTATTCATCATGTTTCACTTTCTCACTTTTTTTAATGTCTCTGCTGTGGGTTAGAGCGCTGGTTTTGTAAGTTCGTGTTAAATTCACTTCAAACCTTGTTCTTGTAGAGGAAGAGTATATATATACAACTGAAAGTATTAATTAGTAAATAGTGAAAGAACTTTTTGTTTTTGTTTTTATCACGTTTTATATAAAATATATAGTTTTCTGACTGTAAATTAGGGAGATCTAGGGAAGAGGGTAAATACTGAAAAATACAAGAGAAAGGTTAAAAAAGTACCAGATAAACATTTTGTTAAACAAAATATTAATTTCTACAGAAGCAATTTCAACATTTTTTCTCGTATTCTTTTATGTATTTTCAGTAAACCGTTTATTAAAACGATTCATTGAAAACACACAAAGTAAAGACAACCAAGAACTAGGGTATTTCGGGATCCGGACATGGGATTTTAAGTTTGGAAACAAATTTTTTTTTAGCTAAAATCTTTTAACGCAAATTTTGATTGGAATTTTGAAATGAAAACAAAATAAGGTCGTCATAAACTTGTTTTAAAATCACAGTTAAAGGTCCGGAAAACCGTTAACATCATGCCCTAGCTCTAGCTTGTCCAGTAAACTGGAGGCTTGGTTAAGAATCGTGTAGCTCCGGGTGTACCCGGAGCTAGACTGGAACAACTAACAATCCTAGAGTGCTATCAGCTCTCCAGGATTGCATTCGTTCTGCATGAATATGACAAAAAAAAATCTAAATAAAACCAAGCTCCATACAACATTTTCAACCTTTTCTCCAGGCCAGACAGAGCTTAAAATAAGAACGGATTAAAGTTAAAGATTAACATCAAACACAAATCATATTTTTTGCGTCCTGGACTGGAGGAAGAGTTCTAATACTATATAATTACAATATATACAGGAGAATATATGAATGTGCTTTGTGTTATCCCTAGACGGGGTATATAGATGCCTAGGATGGATGGGTGGATCTGTGACGGATCCAGGAGCCAGGATTAGTAAGAATACTCCATATCCTCCTCACAACTCATCCCAGTCTCATAGTACTCCTGAACAAATTCATGCTATAGTCATAACCAGAAAGACCCGGAGTTAATTAATAGTTAATCAGACAACTTTACATATAAATCTCTGGTAATTTTAAACAAACAACAAAGGCAGATCCCATTTTGGAATTGGCAGGACTAGGGCTATTTTTTTTATTATCGTTTCATTAATCATATTTGTAAAATTAGATTTTAAAGTCGTCTAATTAATTGTAAACTAATTCTATTTTAAAACTCTGTAATTGGGTAAAACTCCCAGAAGTTTATGGTAAGGATTCTTTTTTTCTTTGTAAAAAGTTCTTAATATAAACATATTAAAAAGGGAAGAAAGAATAGAAGACGATGCAAGATAATTTAATAAAAAGAAGAGTTGAAAAGAACTAGAAGGTTGAAGAATGTTCTCGACATACCTGGCTATAGGGAGAGAGTGCCCTACAGGTGAACAGAACCACCCTCTTCAGCTTCTTGTTGAAGAAGAAGTAGTTGAAGCTCCACAAGGAACCTTCTTCTCCGAATGGATCTGATGTAAGATCTGGGTTGTATGAGTAGATCTCACAATCTACGAGATTAATCTCCTGGTTCAGAGTTATCCACAGCTTGTCGTGGATCTTACTGTAGAGGGAGCTCGCAGCAACACTCAGTAAATTGTCCACGTTGCTCGTCACAAACTAAAACAAAAACGTATTTTAAAAATGTAAGAATTATTTTGTTGAGAAGCACTCCGGATCAACCAGGACGAGATATATTCTTCTATTCGTAATTAATCACATGTTTCTCTTAATTCAACAATCTTTAAACTTACGGAGTTGTCTTAGAATACTCTATCGTTTAAAACGCATATAACGACAATAAAAGTATAAAAGAGAAAAGGCGAACAAATTATGTTTTTTAGTTCAAGTTGTGTTCGAAAGTCATAGTTCTCTGGGATAAGGACAGCACCGTTAAATCTGCGTGTTATGATCATGAAAAAGAATGTTCGTAACTTGATCTGTTCATATAAAATATATAGACCTGCAGTGCCTACAAAATATATTAAACTATTTTCCTCTCACAAATTGAAAGTGTATCTTCAAAATTAAACTAATATCTTTAAAAAAAATAAAAAAGTAAAAATAAGCCCCGGAAAGCACATTATTGTATTATGTATAAAATAAATGATTTTAAGGGAAAATAAAATATAAAAAATGGAAAGAACATGCCTTTTGATGTCAATTTCACCCCTCCACAAATCATCAAAAATACTCACCACCCCCCCTCGGGGAATTCTTAATAAAAATAAAAATATTTCAAACATGAAAATAAAATTTCCCTCGGTCTAGGTTCAGCATAAAAAGCAAAATAATACCTGAAGATTTGGTTCCTTTGTGAACTCAGATGATCTCGCGTCGGTGAAATCATAATCTGGGAACGCAGCGTTGAGGGTTGAGATAAGATGGAACAGGGTTTTCCTGGCAATCGTATCACAGAGAATCCCAACACCCTCATCCTCCGACCCGGAGCTCCGGGAGTAGGATCGACTTACCGGCGAGGTTGAGAAAGCGTATCCACCGTATCCATTAGTAGGAGGAGACAGGGCTTCTACAGCTTGTGGATCCCGTCCAACAGAGAACTTTTTATATTGTTGTTTCTCTGCTCCGATCATCTTGCAGGAGTAACTCTCAATCCTGCAAACACAAATTTTTTAATACATTTACTATTTGTTCAGATAAAGATTAATAAAAATTTTTTTGCAGAGGAATCAACCTTGATATGGCGTAATTTTGAAGCAATAGAGTATGCTTACACTATTTATCGAATAGTTTCCAAGCAAAATACTATGATTAAAATGTAGAGTATTTTCGAACCAATAGAAAATAATCAACCTATTCGTTCAGTAATTTCGATCCAATAGAGTAGGATCGACATATTTATCGAGTTGTTTCGAAACAATATAATATGATTTAACTATCTATCGAGTAGTTTCGAACCAACAGAGAAGAATCATCCTATTTATCGACTAGTTTCGGACAAATAGAGCAGGATGAAACTTTTTAACGGGGTTTTGAACCAAAAGAGATGGATCTACCTATTTTTATTGAGTAGTTTCGAACCAAAATTCAACTTTTTAGCGAGTAATTTCAATAAGCTTTCTATCGATTTTTTCGAACCAAAATTCAAATATTTAGCGAGTAGATTCAAACAAATTAAGTATGGGGTCCGTCCTAGAGAACAATATTTATTATTTTAAGGTTAGGTTAAGACAATAATTTGGCTGAGCGCTGCGGCCAGGACTAGCTAGGGGGCTGAGCACCACGGCTAGGACAGGCTAGGGTCCAAAAACCGTTCTCTAGGAAATTACCGTGTAACAACCGATTTAACTAATCAAAATTTCTCTACCTTCCAACGATCTTTGAATCCCCAGTCTCCAGACAGAGAAGATTATTGATGGCTTCTATCCCAGAATTCTCTAAAAGCTTCATTTTTCTTTTTACTTCTACTTTCTTCTTTTTGAATTCAGTCTCGAATTATTAGAATTATCTTTTTTATCAATTATACAATAAATAAGTTAAATTTAAAATCTAGGTCTAAATTAGGCTTTTATAAACGTGTCCCGCGTCTCACGCTTCAAGATTGTCTTTAGTATTGAATCACTCGTTATTGACTTGAAAAATACGGTTTTCTCCATTTTTTCTTCTTCTTGAATTCTTTGTTTTTCCTGCACGCACATATCTAAGCTTGATTCACGGGGTCTATACTGCAGCTTTGACTTGTTAAAATTCACCTAATTTAGCGTATTTAGACTGTTTCAATGATGAACTGAGTTTGACCGTCCCTTTGTTTTGTTGAAAATAAAAATTCAATATGGCGACTGTAGGGAATTGTGTTGGGGGGGAGAGCCAGCCGTCTGGCTCTGTTAGACGCATAGTACGGAAAGTTTGTTGACCATAATAAAACAAATAAATTAAATTATATATAGTTTCATCTTTAATTAATTATTTCAAAAAAATGTTTAAAACTTATTTTTTGATATTTTAGAAAGGTCCAAATATTTTGAACTCTATTCCCTTCTCTTCTCTTGACAGTTCTCTGCGTCAATTGCTAGGTAGGATCGGTCGGGAAGGTCGGAACGGTCGGTGGTGGGTAGCGGCCAAACTCTATTACTCGCAAATGCCGCATCGAATTATAAGGAGAGAGAGATTAGTATATATCAAAGACTTTGCTAATTAAAGATAGCGCATCAGAAAATCTACGCAAATTCGACGCATTTTCTCGGTATAGACAAATTGATAGTAACTAATGTCGTCTTCTCCAGAAATCCGGTATATATTTTGCCTCCTGTAAACTAACCAGAAGGGAAGGTCAAATTCAATTGTCATTACTGATACAACTTTGTGACACCCTTGCTCCTCTAGTTCATATTTAATACACATATGTGAAGAAAAGACAATTTATTTGGTTATATATTATGAAATCAAAACATTTTTGATCTTCTCAATAGCTCTTTAATTAATGGAGTTATGATAAAAACATATAAAATTACAATCTTATGTGCATTTTACTTTAGTTTGACGTGGCCTGTCATGACGTTTCATAATGTTGTCTTTTGTAATGGATTCAATTTGTCCATAGTCCATTCATCACTTTTTAAGATGAAATAATAACGATACCATCCATATTGTTACTCAGATAAATGTTTAATTGGTATTGTTGTTGATAGGACCTTTAATGGGTTGGTAACTTGAGATTACATTACATCTATCAGTCCCTTGTAACATTTACTTTTGGTTTGAAGTATGTGAAGTGTTTATAAGGAGAAAATTAAGGTCTCATATTTTTTGGCAAGTAACAGTGATCAATTAACTCATTACTTTTTCATTCAAGATTGAATTCTCTCTCTACCTGATTTAAATGAATTATTGAAAAATATAATGACATAATATTTATTTAACAGCTAGTTTTTACACACTAAAGGATCTTTAAACGTAAGGAATTCATATGAACCAATTAAAGAGCCTTCATCAAAACTTTTTTCTTTTTGGATTTGCTGGTATTGTAAATTCAGACTCTCCTATTTTTGGTTGGCTTGGCAGTTGGGTATCATATATGTTACTTTGCTTGGCAGTGGCAATGACAAACCTGAATTTATCAGAATTATTCAATGAATTTGTATACATGAAACTCCAAAATTTGAAGACAAAATTTAGACAATCTGCATGTTCACTGCTCAATTGCAGTATTTTATGTTCATTGAACTATTTAATCAAAAAATGAGTCTAAAAGTCGTCTTTACATTCCCCAGTTTTATTTTTCACCTATTTATTTCTTTATTCCACCTTTTTAAAATCCTCCAACCCAAGTAACAAAAGTGAGGAATTTCCCCAGATTCACCAACCGTGGTGACTTTCTTTGAGGAATTTCCGAGGAATTTCTTGAGAATTGGTCCCCAAGATTAGAGATTTTTGTGGGATCACAGTTTTGAGACTCAGTTTCAAGAAATTCCTGAGAAATTCTCCGGAATTTTTCCCCACAAAATTCCTCAGAATTTCTTCAGAAATATTCTCTAGAAATTCCTGAGAAATTCTTAGGACTTTGTCACCATGTTTACGGATTTTTCAGAGAATTTATTAAGAGAATTAGTTTCGAGAAATTCCTGGGAATTTCTCCGGAATTTCACCCCAAGAAATTCCTGAGAAATTCTCCTGACTACTTCTTAGGAAATTCCTGCGAAATTATTAGGACTTGGTCATCATATTTAGGGATTTTAAGGGGAATTTAATAAAAGAATTAGTTTCAAGAAATTCCTGGGAATTTCTCTGGAATTTCACACCAAGAAATTCCTGAGAAATTCTCCAGAATGCTTCTCCGGAAATTCCTGAGAAATTCTTAAAACTTGGTCACCAAGTTTACGGATTTTTTGGGAATTAGATAAGAGAATAAGTTTCGAGAAATTCCTGAGAATTTCTCAGGAATTTTTCTCACGAAATTCCTAAGAATTTCTCAGAAATATTTCTCCGGAAATTCCTGAGAAATTCTAAGGACTTCCTCACAGAATTTTTAAGTTCCGTTTTTCACCAATAGGTGTCTCTGAGGTTCTCTTCTTTTATGCACTGCTCAAACTAAATCTTTTTTTCTTTGTATCCTTATTGATAAAAAATGATAATTTACTTCAGAACCATCTTTTAAAAAAATATTTAAAAATTTTAAAACATTTTTTTTAATTTTTTCTTGACAATTCACTTGTCTGAATAAACAAAATACATGACAACTTCAGTAAGATCAAAAACGACTATAACATTCTGACTTAAGAAGATGGTTATACCTCTAAAAAGTTGGAATATAGTTGTTAAGTTATTCACTACTTTTGTTAGTGAATATTCCTGAGGAATTCTTGAGAAAATCTTGGGAATAGTTCCAGGGAAATTCCCAGGAATTGGTTCTGAAGACCTTTTTGCTACAAATTTTCTCTGGTTTTTCTGAAGAATTGGTAACAAGAAATTCCCTAGAATTGGTTACAAGAAATTCCTTGGAAAGAGTTACGAGAATTTCCACGGAATGGGTTACAAGAAATTCCTCGGACCTGGTTCCTCGGAATTGGTAACGAGAAATTCCTGGGAAAAGCTGTCGACATTTTCACCGGATTTTCCTGTGAAAGATTCCTGGGAATTTCCGCGGATTCCCAGGAAAGATTCCTGGGAAATTCCGCGGATTTTCTGCAAAATTGTTACTTGGGAATAATTCATGCCTCAAACCTTTTGTAATCAACTTTAAAAGACTTTTAAGTAAAAAAGTCGCCCTTTAATTTCCATTTTGAATGAAACTTTCTGGGTATTTTTTTCTTAACTGGTGGATATTTTTGAAACAAAATCCTCATAAATCAATTGAAGAGTAAGATTAATACATTAATTTATGCGAAATATCATTTCTTTGCTTAAGATTAAACAGCAGACGACATTTATACAAAATTAATTTACCATTTAAAATATTTGAAAATTCTGGTCCCCTTTCTTCTTCATCACCAAAATCCCATTCCATAGAGTCTCAGAAAGAATATTTGACAACATCTGAAAATGTTCACTTACAATTATTGGCTATTTTTTATACTAAAGGTATGCGTAATTTTATCAGAAATTCAGCTATAATTCACCAGACGATCCTCATATCCAACGAGGGAGGGAGTCCAGAGTTCCTCAAATAGTAATCAACGCCACCCAAATCTGTTTTGCGGCAAGCACGCTCCTCAATTGGTAATCTCCACCACCTCAATTAGTAATCACCGTAAAATTTTGTTTTCTGTGATTTGAATTTAATGCACTTTTAACACAATTTTCGACATCTATTGGGGTTTGATGGCATCTGTATTGACTTAAACTAAATTTTCAAATTATTTTCAGATTTGTTTGGTCAACAAAAACTGAGAATCAAGGCACAGTTCATTTTAGCCGAATCTTAGATCCAATTCGCCACTTTAATGACTGCATTTCATGATTGGCGTCAAGATACAAAAAAGGTCGGGCTGCTTATTAACTAAAAATTATCTCATCGCGCCCAAAGTAATATCAATCTCCATTTAAAAGATATTTTCAAAAAACCTTTACAGTGTTTAGATTTTTGTATTCGCCAACTCGAGTTCAACATCTACAACAAAACTAATTATATGCATAGAAAGAACATAAAATTAGTCTCATCACATCAACTACTGAAAATGAAGTATTTAGTCCACTAATAATGGGTTAAAGTTTCCTCTCTATATAAGGAGTTTAAAACAACATTCAGAGGAAAATGCCGCAAACATTCTTAGAGCGAAACTTGAAACTAAAAAACGTAATATATTTCTAGCACTTAGTGTGGCATATTTATTGATTTATTTTCGAAACTAAGGAGCAATAAAGAAAGCTTTAACAATATTGTACACCATAGGGCCATTAAAAGAGGTCAATATGGTCTTATTTCTAAGAAATAAACGATTTAATTTTATGCTTTTTTGGGCTGATTAATATTTGAGGTGGTGGAGATTACCAATTGAGGAGCGTGCTTGCCGCAAAACAGATTTGGGTGGCGTTGATTACTATTTGAGGAACTCTGGACTCCCTCCCTCATCCAACCAATGATTAAATAAATTTTAAAATACAAATTTATACCATAATTTTAGTTACTTTCTTTTAGCACAAAACATTCACAATGTCAAATAATTAAAGTATAGAAAATAGAATATAAAGAGAGGAATTAAAAGAATCTCTCGGTATGAATATTTTCAGTCTCTTTCAGCCTGAAAGGGAGTTCAAAGTGTACAAATCATGTAAATGTTCACAAATTATATGCAGTAGAGTACATTAATACAGTATGTTCCCTAGACTATTCATTTCAATTTCGAAATTTTTTAAGCTGTTAAATAAACGTTATAATGAATTAGGTGAATAAAAACATCATTTGATTTATAGTTATAACGGAAAATCATCGTTTGTAAAGTGGAAGGCATAGAGTCTATGTGAAATGATCATTGGTCAATTATGAAACCAGCCTATTTCATTATTTGGTTTTCTTTTAACAATAATTTTAGATTTTCTATAAAATGACATTCCAGGGCCCAACAGGTTATATAGCATAAATATGTGAAGTACACCTGCAGTATGGAAACAGTACAACAAAATGGCCGTTTTACACTTTTTTCTAGTAAATTCCTCTCTATATATTCTATTCTCTATGAATTAAAGTCTTTGGCATACATAAACTATGTACTTTAGGGTTAGTTAAGGTTTAGACACTTTCTGGGCTGCACAAATTGCGGCAAGGACAGGCTAGGGGGCCGTGCGCTGCGGCTAGGACAGGCTAGGGAGCCGAGCGCCCGGCTAGAACTGGCTCTCTCTCTGTCTTATAATTCATTGCGGCATTCGCGAGTAACACAGATTGCATGGCCGTTGCCTCGGTGGTCGGTTTTCCAAGTTCGGAAAACAGGAATAATTATTCTTCGTAAAAAATGTTTTATTCAACAAATTTAAAAACAACTTTAAGCTCGATCTATATTCGCAGGAAAATATTTTGTGGAGTGTTAATTTTTTTCTACCACTTTTAAATCTTTATTAAAGAGGATCCTTGTACAAACAATCCATGCTGCATGATCTGCAGGCGTTAAACCCGTTAATTATTCCAATTGTATGCATCATGCATAAGTATTTTTGTTATTAATGTGTCCAGAACAATTCACTTTTATGATATAATAATAAATTTGTATAAATTTTAGGAAAGTTTTACTCCCGTTGATATATTAAAGACGACTAAAGAAAAGGCGACATTCGTTACCGTGGAAAGTAGGTGGTGTATTTTTCGACCTACACATATCCGCCATACTCCACTTGTGACCTTCGCCAAATCCGCTATACTACACATCCAACCTACTTAGCACGTGGTATTACAGCTGCTTTATGGACTTGTGGCCGCAGCGCCTGGCCCCCTAGCCTGTCCTAGCCGCAGCGCTCGGCCCAGAAATTGTCTTAACCTAACCCAACCCTCAAATAATACTAAAAATAAACAGCTGGCGTAGATCCGATATTGCAGTAGGACGGAAAGTTAGTAGGTCGGAAGTTCAGTAGGGGGGATGTTGCGTATAGACGATGTAACATTACCGCAAAATATCAATTGAACAATGAATGAATAATGATCGACTGAATTCTAATTTATTTGAATTAGTGGTGAAACAAGAAGTTACAAAGAGACGTAAAAATTGCGATTAAAACATATACTTTATAGTTTTTTTACAAGAAATTACAACGGATTTAGTAAAATCTAGATATTATGAGATTCTAACAAACCTTTATAAGTAATTGGAAGCGTCTCAATTGTGTGCCCATAGTTTCTTTTTTAGTCTCTGATTCGTGTGTAAAATAATTAATTAAAGAGTTTTCACGGAAATGACCAGTTTTCCGTCAGATTTTAGAACTTCATCACACGTAGTAGTCCAGAAGAAAATATTCATGTCTGGAGAAGCCACACGAGGGAGGGAAGGCAACCTCCCCTGCACAACTTCGGAACCTAATTCTACCTATATTTGCGGCAGTACGCATCCCCACAGGACTTCCAAACCTCCCCCAAACAGTCTTCCAGATGATTTTCCATTTATAATCGTCCATTTCTACTTAAAACAGGACTAATTCGATAATTTAAGCGCGGTAGTCAAAGTTTTCGTTTTTTCAAGCCAGATCTTTGATTGTAAAAAATATATATATATATATATATATTATGCAAATGTTAAGGATACTATAGATTGACTACCGTGCTGAAATTATCGAATTTATATAGTCCCGGTTTAAGTAGAAATTGACTATTATAAATGGAAAATCATTCTCGGAAGACTGTTTGGGGGAGGTTCAGAAGCCTTATATGGGGAAGAGCACTGCATGCAGCAAATAGGTAAAATTAGATTCGGATGCTGTGCGGGGGAGGTTGCCTTCCCTCCTTCACCACACAATAGGGTATCAGAGGGTTATTAGCAATATTGAGTTTACACCATAAACCTCTTAATCGAGTCAAATAAGGCCGGTCGCATGAGTAGTTTTTTAGAGAAGTCTCTATTCTCTAAGTCATCGTAATTTTATGTTTAAGTTCTGAAGTATGATGGAAAACTGGTAATTGTGTGAAAACTCTTAAAATGGGTATCTTATTGACAAATCAGAGCCCTAACCAATACTTGAGCTGGCGTGTGGCGCCCCTACACCTTTGATTAATGGTTGTTAGAATCTATTTATATATCTAGGTTATCCTGAATCACTTGTTAAGTATATATATTTTTTACCCCAAAATAGCTCAGCTCACTCACAAAGACGATATCTAAATATATTGCGGGTTTACAGGATCCATTCAAGGAACAGGAAAAGTAATTAAAAATTGAAATCATTATAAATCAATGCAAGCTATAACGATGCAATGTTTGTAAATGAAAAGATTACTAGAATATTTTCATTTTGTCCATTCTCACCATGAAACACAAAACAAATGCATTTTAAGAGGAGTATTGTGACAAAAACTAGTCACCACCCTTCCTGACCCCCTAAAATACCCCCACCGTTCACCACGTCCACCTCTTTGAATTATAAACTTAAAACTATTTTTTTTGTGAGCTATCATCCATTATTTCAGTTTACATGATCAGTTTTAATAATAAACTTATAAAAATGTTCTACCTATAAGCTTTATTCGTTTTCAAATTCTTATACAGTTTTACCCTAAATGAGCCATACATCGAAAGAATTTTTCAAATGTCGTCTTGACAATTTTTCAATGGGTTTTATACTACAGGGTGAATAGTTTTCAATGTCTTCTTCCATATCAAGTATTATATATTAAATACTTTGCAGCTTATTTTGCTAAAAAATCTTTTACTCAATTATAATTTGCTTTGAAATCAACTTTATTATAAAAAGACTAACAAGCCATGTTTTTATTATTCTCTTTGGTATTAAAGAACTTAACAAATTATGGAAGAAGACATTTAAAACTGTTCACCAACTGTCATGCTTCCTGGGACACTCTGTATTTTATGTAAATCTTAGTATTTGCAAAAATAAATAAAAATATATACGGGAACAGTTTTAAAGAGCTCCATATAATCATTTAATTAAAAAACTAAATATCCACAACATTCCATTATCAGATAGGGAAGAATACGAAATTTGATGAATTATTGCGATGCATGGCTTATTTAGGGTTTATCTGCAGTACCTTATAGAAAAAGTCAGTTTTAAGATAAATCTTCAAATAAACATAAGAAAAACAATATCAAAAGTAAAATATCATCAAAATTCAAAAACAATCTGAAGACAATCTCCCTCCCTGGAATCCACCGCTTTGTTCACAGCGTTTACCCAGTAACAGTCCTGATTTTACTCTCACCTCGCTATGTTCGTTAAATCCGTGAACACTCTCTTTCTATAGGTTAGATAAGAATAGAGCTGTACTCCAGCGACTCCAGCGTGTAGGTATAGTTGATAAGCATATTGACATAAACCTATATTCTATATATATATATAAACATATATATTTAAAGAATAGATATATATATATAGTCATTTATTGCAGTTCTTCATTGTTCATTCAGATAGTTACATTCGTTACATACATAGGTTAATTAATCTTACACATGGTTAAACTATATACACAGTACATGTATATACTCCAATACATAGATAATACTTAGCTCCGTATATCCGTATATATTTGGTTTTAAAATATAGATATTTCCCTGTAAATGTACAATTAACCCAAAGCTGAAGCTACACGCGCGCGCAATTTCAAGTGATTAAAATGCTCGATTTACAACGGTACCCTTGAAACCTTCATCTTATAAAAAGAATTTATAAGATACTGTCGTTTTTCTGACAGTAAAAGTGTTAAATTCTTATAATTTATCCATTTCTTCTTCTAAGCAAGAAATGCGCAAGTCGCTTTCGCAGATATTGGTGCCCGTACCGTTGTAAATCGTTATGTTTGGATGATGGAGTGCATGGAGGGACACTTTAAGTAAACACTGTTGATTAAATTATGTTTAATTCGCACTAATTTTGATCTAATTATCGTTTATCCCTTTTAAAAGAAAACTGGAATGATTGACACAGTACAATGAAATAATGTGGAAAAGACGACAACTTACATTCAAGGACACTAGTTACCTGATTATAATAATAATACTTTTCACAACAGGTTCAGATTTATTTTCTAATTTCATATTTCAAAATCAAATAAATGTTATAAGAAATAATGTATTCAGAATACTGTTTCCGGCTATGTGTTCTGTATTCTGTATTCCGTACTGTGTGTATTGTATCATGTATTCTGTATTATTTAATATGTATTTTGTTTTAGTACTCTGCAACCTATATTCTGTAGTGTCTATTATTATTCTGACTCTGAGCTCTGTATTCTATTTCCTGCTTAATGATGTATTAATTCCGTATATCGTTTATTGTATTTTGTACTTTGATTTCTGTTTTCAGAGCTGAAAACTTTAAAATGGCGGATATCGAGATCAATCTCCTCTTTTTCTCAATCTCCAGATTAAATATGGCTTGTTCTCCTCTTGTTATTAATCTCCAGATTAATGAACCGATAGAGATTAAGGATATTCCATTCTAAAGTTTTCAGCTCTGCACTCTTAACCCTGTATCCTGTATCCTATATCTTATTTCCTGTATCATGTATCCTGTTTCCTGTATTCTTTATCATGTATATTGTATATAGTATCCTGTATCCTGTATCCTGTATCCTATATTCTGTATCCTGTATCTTGTATCCTGTATCCTGTATCCTGTATCCTGTATCCTGTATCCTGTATCCTGTATCCTGTATCCTGTATCTTGTATCCTGTATCCTGTATCCTGTATCCTGTATCCTGTATCCTGTATCCTGTATTCTGTGTCATATATCCTGTATCCTGTATCCTATATTCTGTGCCCTGTATCCTGTATCCTATATCCTGTATCCTGTATCCTGTATCCTGTATCCTATATTCTGTATCCTGTATCCTGTATCCTGTATCCTGTATCCTGTATCCTGTATCCTGTATCCTGTATCCTGTATCCTGTATCCTGTATCCTGTATCCTGTATCCTGTATTCTGTATCCTATATCCTGTATCCTATATCCTGTATCCTGTATCCTGTATCCTGTATCCTGTATCCTGTATCCTGTATCCTTTATCCTGTATCCTTTATCCTGTATCCTATATTCTGTATCCTGTATCCTATATCCTGTGTCCTGTATCCTGTATCCTATATTCTGTATCCTGTATCCTGTGTCCTGTATCATGTATCCTATATCCTGTATCCTTTATTCTGTATCCTGTATCCTGTATCCTGTATCCTGAATCCAATATTCTGTATCCTGTATCCTATATCCTGTATCCTGTATCCTGTATCCTATATCCTGTATCCTGTATCCTGTATCCTGTATCCTGTATCCTGTAGCTTGTATCCTGTATCCTGTATCCTCCTGTATCCTATATCCTGTATCCTGTATCATGTATCATGTATCCTGTATCCTGTAGCTTGTATCCTGTATCCTGTATCCTCCATGTATCCTATATCCTGTATCCTGTATCATATGTCTTATTCAGTAAAAGAATAAATTGAGAAGGACTGTTATATGGGGAAAGTCTGTTATTGGAATTCTGATTGATTGATTATACTTGAAGCCGGGGCTGGATTTAAATTGATATTTTTTTTCAGTTCTGTACCTCAAGTGCACGGAGATTAGGTAAGGGTCGGGCAGAGGAAAGGTTGGACATATTTACCGTTATTTTTCACCCTAAAAATTGGTTTTGGTCAAGTTTGTTTTTGATGAGAACATTTTCGGCAGGTTTGAGAAAAAAATCTTTTTTGTGCATTTTATATTTTTTCAGAAAATTGTGCACATTCCCGGAGTTTACGGAATTTTCCTATGGTGTATAGATTATAAGCATGTTCTTTTCTGTAAAAAAGAATTTTAGTTTATTTAAATTAAATCACTATAAGAAAATTCTGAAAAAATATCAGTTATCATTTATTCAATTTCATAAATGTCTCTTTTAGTTTGTTGTTCATTAACTACTAGCTTGGGAACCCAGCTTTGCTTGGAAACTTAATAGCTAATCATTTCTTTTGAGATTGAAAGTTAAAGATTACAAAAGGTTTTGCAATTATTGCAAAGAGATGTTCTCACACAATAGTTTTCTTTAAGCTTGGAAACTAATCTTCTTGTATAAAAGTCAACTCACTCAACTTAAAACTTTAAAACCAAGCTCAGAACACTCCCATAGTTCTTCCTAGTTCCGGCCCTATACAAATTTGAGGCAAATCGATCCAGGGGCTCCTGAGTTATGATCTGACAATCAAACATTAGACAGACAGAGCAATTACTAAAGATAACACGTTCAAAAAGTTTAATTTTGTTTAACAACTTCAGTATCTCTGACCAAAACATCGTTTATAGGGAGAAGCTACCCTGCTCCTTAGCTTTCCCTCTAGTCCAGCTACACCTGGCCGGTCAACCTGTACCTGAACTACTACCTAGAGAACTACCTATCTGGATGGTGGAAACTAGTGGTAACTTAACTAATATTATTAATGGCATAAACGCAACTTTCCGATGTTTAAATGCGTTCTAACCAATCTTTTAACCAAAGGTATAGAGTTATTGCAACATACTCAATTTTTCTAATCCATATATCTTTTCAACCTGATGGTGTAAACCTTTGATATATCAAACTTAGACTTTTTGATCTAACATAATTCATAGTTTGAAACAACAAAGGTCTGCGACATTAGGTTTCAAAGATACATCAGAGAATGTGGTAAAGACTTCATATCGTTAAAAAAGGGTCATTGTCGAGAAAACAATGTATTTGCAACAATTAAACTTTGCACTGTCCCTTTATATTATATTATGATAATAATGGCTTCGTTAAAAATGTAATTCACATGACAGAAAAAAATCTATCGTGTCATGCATATAACTAAGCACAATTATTGAACATAGTTAGTTGTAATGCGCAATCTGCTAATAGTCAACAAATTCTAATTTCAAATTTTAGAATCGATCAATCTTATTATTTTCAGTGTCAAGCCATGGTCAATGTCAATCTAGTCAAAATATGGATATTTTCAAATCTGTTCTAAACAGATATCGAAGTTTAGACTAATTGAAACTGGACAATATTTAAAGAAGAGACCATTCATTATTAATGGAACAAGGAAACCTTAAAATTCATCACAATTATATATACGCACTACCCAAATCAAGCGGCATCGGGAAAATTAAAAACATATACAGGGTGAGTCATAAGAATATTGTCAACCATTAACATTAAGACCCCCCCCCCCCGCAGTTTATGTAATGTCGTCTTCAACTTAAATGCTCCTCTCAGAGACAAGAATCCAAACCAAACAATTTCAGCCCGCTTTTCTTCTTTGTTCTCCGATAACGGAGTATAAACGTTTATCAATTGTGAACCATTTCAAAGTTAAACAAAAACATTTCTATTTAAAGAATTAGTGACTTTCATCAACATTTAATTGTTAATCTTTTCAGAAGTTTTAATGTATAAAAAGCGTCTTTGGACTTTTCGACAGATAACCCCCGAATAGGAAAATAGATCGTAAGAATCTTTTCATTATAAATTTGTAAACCCTGTAATAATTATTTATCATTATTCATTTCATTATTTTTTTAGGAAATAAAGAGTTTTCTGCATTAGCGATTTTGATTTGTGGGTTATACCTTGTCTATCTGTTCATCGTCAGAATCTTGTGCCTTAGCGACAACAAATATATATTCTGGGCATACTGGACTAACCAGAGTGAGCAGCATTTGGTTTCCTCAATTTGAAATCAAATGTGTTTTGGTCTATAATTCAACAATCTTTTACCTTACGGATTTGTTTATTTTATACTTTTTCATTCAAATGTATATGCCGACAAAAAAGTATGTAAGAAAGAAGGCTAAAAAAATGATGTCTAAAGGGTCAAATTGTGATCGAAAGCAACAGCTTTCTAATATATTGACAGAACCGTTAAATCCACGTGCTAGGGTGAGACACAAAAACAGGATTAGCTTTGGTTTACACACTTTATTTTTGCTGTATTCATGTTTTAAATTGAAAAATATGAAAAAGCATTCCACAAAATGTAACAATATTATTTTGTTTAAAAAATAAAATATTTTCTAAAATTAATCTTTTCTTCAAAAACCATAATTAAACAAAATATAACAACATTACACAGAAATACATATTTTCTAAAACTAATCGTCTCTTTAGAAACAAACTAGACCTTGGTTATTTTATTCAATTTAGAAGTTTTATAAATATCTATTATTACCGCGAAAAAATAGTTTTGACAATCACCAAACCTTACAAAGATCAGAAATCTTATATGTTTTGAATCCGAATTTCTGTTATTAAAAAGCTATTTAGAGTATCTAACCAACGAAATGTGCTTTTCTTATACTTGTGCGTAACATCAAAACTATAGGAGCTCCGAGGTCACACACTCGTTCCTTCCTCTTCTGTTTAGTGAAGCGTGGTTCAATTCTATTGCAACCTATTTATTTTAAATTATTTAATTTCTTTAAATATCTGAATTTATAAAGTTATCTAACCAAATAGATGTGAACACAAGTTTTCTTTTATAACAGGGGCGGATACAGGATTTAAGTGAGGGGGGGGGCAAGATTTTTTAGGAACAAAAAAATTAATAATTAGGAACAAAAAATCGTGCCGCAGGCGAAATTTTTTTTTGACTTAAAAGACTCAAAAAGAGTCAAAATTAATGACTAAAGACTAAAAAAATAGATTTTTAACTTTAAGGAACAAAATTAACGAATTAGAACAGGAATTTAGGAACAATTAAAAGATTGTTCAGGAATTAGGAACAAAATTAAAGGATTCGGACAGGGATTTAGGAACAATAAAAAGATTGTTCAGGAATTAGGAACAAAAATATTGGATTAGGACAGGGATTTAGGTTGGGTCGGACACAGTATTAGGAACAGGAACAATAATAGGATCATTAGCAATTTAAAAACAAAAAGAAATTACTAGTTATACTTAAATGCATCAAAATTAGGACCAATATTACAATTTTGATAAATGAGTATTGATTAAGGATCATTACTAGATATGAACAATATTATAACTTAAGTCTAGTTTCTTACAAATTTCTAATTCTAATTTTATCGTTAACAATAACATTTACTTGTTGTCGGTGATTTTTAAATTAAACTGAAGAAAAGAAAGTCAAGATTTCCATAAAATAAAAAAAGCTTGAAATTGAAAAACACATACGATTTATAAAATTGGGAACATTTTTTGCCTCGAAATCTGTCAGGGGGTGGCGAATGTCCCCCCGCCACCACCCTGTATCCGCCCCTGTTTTATAAAAACACATTTTTACAAATTAAGACGAGATTAGATGAGAAGAAGTGGGGGGGGGGGGGTTAGCCTCTGATTCTATTTCCTTCTTATCCTTAACCTCATTGCTTTTAACATAGAATTAACCGATAAAACCGATATTGAAGTGTCAGAACTCAACAGCAGAGGAGCCAATCTCTTAGCTTGCTATACTCCAGATCAAGGTTGTAAAATAAGGTTAGTTCCAATATACGGAAAATGTCGTCTCCTAAGATAGATAGATAAAAATATCATATGACGTCCATGATTATAGAGGCGAGAGTGACGTCATATGAGGTTTTTATATCTTAGGAGACGACATTTTCCGTACATTGGATCGCATCGAGAATACCCAAACTTCCTATAAAACCTTGCTCCAGATATACAATATATACAAAGATAAAACATTTTAAATTTAAATATATTTAATATTAGTTTGAGAAACCAGTGTTGTCCATGGGATACTCATATTTACTCCTGCCGTTTACCCGCTCATTGTTCGTAAATTACGATTTCCTTGTAAAAGTGGACACACTCATCTTAAAATCGCAAAACCAAACTAAGACCGTTTCCGTGGTTCTCCCGAGTTCCCCAATCATAATTTGAGTTCATGAGTTATAAATACAAACAGAGATTACATCTTTATATATAAGATTTGTTGAAATAAAACTTTTTCAAAATGGAAATGTATTGAGTAGATTATGATTATGTGATATCATTCTGAAGTTTTATTTTTGATAGCATAATTTCATTCTCGTTTTTCAGGGTTTAAAACATGCAGGATAAAGCTCAGTTTTCTAACTTTGTATATAAAGAGCCAATTTGAAATTATGTCGCATTTGTGAATATGGTCGCATTCACACTGAATCTGGTCTACTACGCTAAAATCATTTAAATACAATTTAGTACCATTAATTAATAGGTTAATTTACAAATAATTCAATTTATTTATGAAAAATCAATCGATCTACAGTGGAAATACATTGTTATTTACTGGGATATACCAAAATACACTTTTTGCAGTGGAGTCGGCTCTAAAGTCTCCAAAAATACAATTGTTCAAAAATTTTAAAAATAACTATGCACTAGTATGCAGCCACATATATACATTTATTTATATGGATAGAATTAACCAGACTGTGTACATACATATCTATATATATGTACAGGGTTACCCACTAATTATGGAACTTTAATGACCACCTAAAACTCTACTCAATTACCACAAATTATGAAACTTTAATGACCACCTAAAACTATGTGACGATCTGAAGGTTGACTTACGTTTTATACCTGCCAGTGCATACCCTGCATAAATTCCATAGATTCTTTTCTAACTCTAAATCTTTTTGAGTAACCCTGTAAAGTTAGGAAGTAAGTTAGGAAGTAAGTTAGGAAGTAAGTTAGGAAGTAAGTTAGGAAGTAAGTTAGGAAGTAAGTTAGGAAGTAAGTTAGGAAGTAAGTTAGGAAGTAAGTTTTTTGTGTTGTATTTTCTATTTTCAGTTGTTTAGTACATAAAAAGAGAAGATTATCCGCGGACAAAGAATACAAAAATTACATTTACTTTTAATCAAAAAAAATTGTTGTGCTATTATCAACTTTTTAAAATTTACAAAAAGCTGGGAAAAAATCAAACATTTTTGTGAATCTAAAATTGCGAAAAAAAATCTTTAAAAAAATCATCACTTTAATTAAGAATATTTTTACTTTAGAATCAATTTTTACGCCTTAATTTTTATTGATCCATTTTAAGAAGGGCTTCTAAAGGACTGTTTACGTAGAAAAACATTCTCAAAGGAATTGAGTCTTTGTAACAAATTCTGATTTTCTAATACCCATATTTTTTCCACCTGATTGTGTAAACCTTTGATATTTCAAACTTAGATTCTTTAATCTCACAGAATTCATAGTTTGAAATACCTAAGGTTTAAGGCATTGGGTTGCGAAAATATAGTCATTAGAAAATCTTAATTTGTGACAAAGACTCAATTCCTTTCAACTAATTTCTTATAGAACACAAGTCATCCAAGGTATCGTTTATTAGGTAAAAACATATGTTTCATAAAGGACAGTGCATGGTTTAAAAAAAAAAATTACCGCCGAGCTGTTTATTGTTTCAACTGATTTCAAAAAGAAAATTGAAGAAAAAATATATTATTTTGGACTGGGCAAGATTTGTGCTAATTTTGTCTTCAGATTACTCAAGCTTCAACATTTATGAAAAATTTTAGTTTAAAAAGAAACCTTAGACTATATAATAGCAATTATGATTTAAAAAATTACAAAACTCTATTAATATGTTTTTTTTATTTAGAAAAACTATTAATTTTAAATAAATTTACAACATAAAATAACTAAAATATAGAGCTTTCTATTGACAATTACCTTGATTTAAAAAATTGAACGAAAATTGTTCCCTCAGTATCCATGCAATGTTTTTTGGGACACCCTGTATGTATGAGCGTATAGAGCTTATTTAAATAGATTACAAATCTTTTATAAGATTTATGATAATTGCGTGCTTACTTTTATTACTTAAGGTCGCGTGAAGTTGACCGGAAGGGAGTTGTGTGCACTGGAGAGCGCTGCGCTTCATAATCCAAACCAAATTATTTATTTTCTTCTCACGAACCCCAGGTAGAAAATAAGAAAATATATATGCACTAAAGAAATTGTCAATTTTGTTTTAATATAATTTAATTGTTTTGTTTTCTTCAGGTTCTAATCTTAGTTTTCAATCAATTTAAATATAGGATTTCTTGGAAACACAACATGCAAGGTCCGAAGCTTCCAAGGTTTAATTGCTTTGAAATGTTTAAAAATGCGGACCAATAGAGTCAGAGTAATGGAACATCTTATTCTCAAAAAAAATTAATAATAGTTTTCCTGTTTGAGACAAATCTGTATGAATTTCGAATTGTTTAGACTTGAAGATCTGCCTTGGAATCTAGAATATCCAAATATTCATTTTCGTTACCTACATCTGGACAACTTTTTCCATGAAACACCCCTTGGTAATTTTAGCTTTTTATTAAACACTCCTTGCTAACCTAACCTTATCCATGAAACACCCCTTGGTAATTCAAGCTTTTTACTAAACACTCCTTGCTAACCTCTAACCTTATCCATGAAACACCCCCTAAAATGTAAACCTTCTTCCCGATCCCTTTCTTCGTAAGTTATAGCTAGTTTTTATGAAACATTTCTTGGTATAGTTAACCTTAATCATGAAACACCCTTTTACAATTTGGCCTTTTTCAATCTTATATTTTTAATGACACCCTTCTTGGTATTCTAACCATATGATCAAACCCTAGCTTGTAAAACATCTTTTAATTCCATACTATTTGGAAATATAATTTTGGTGCACCTTATTTTTTAATAAGCATTGCATATTTCACAATTGCATATTTCACAATTGCATATTCCACAATTGCATATTTTTTGGTATCTTGGAAATTGTTCGGAGTACTATTTATAATTGGTTACTAAACAAACTTTTTAGAAGACAATTTTAGCTGGCTAAACTTTTTGATTTCAACCCCCTAAATCAAAATGAATTTTCAAGGAAATTAAACTTGTTTTACTCATAAAGGACTACATAGTACATATAACCATAAATGACTGCATATAACCATAAGTGACTACATATAATCATAAATGACTACATATAACAATAATTGACTAGATATAACCATAAATGACTTCATATAACCATAAGTGACTACATATAACCATAAATGATTACATATTATCATAAATGACTACATATAATCATAAATGACTATATGTAACCATAAATGACTACTTACAACCATAAATGACTACATATAACCATAAATGACTACAAATAATCATAAATGACTACATATAACCATAACTGACTACATATAACCATAAATGACTACACATAACCATAAATGACTGCATATAACCATAAATGAATTGATTATAAAAATAAATTGGAAACATATATTAATTATACAGGAAATATTTGGAAATCTGGACAATTGAGGTCCAGCAACTGGCCGGTCAGTCACCTTAGTGACTTAGTCAGGTAAATAAATCGAGATTTTGAAGGGGTGCGGGGGGGGAGACTGGTAAAAGAAGTTGAACTTGGCACTCTCCTCCTTATTCCCCTTCCATTCCACATCTATGATCTAGACTTATTAGTGAAATAAGCAGATATTCCTTACCCAAAAGGCGACTAATAGGAATGATCCTATTAGATATTTTGGGGAGGGAATGCCTGCTTATTTCACTCCTCTCGTTAACAACATTTTTTTACCCCAAACCTAGAATTGACAACCCACCCATGATCACTTTCCACCTTAACATTTCTAGGCCCAAACCTGAAACTATTGTATTGGATACACTTAATCCTGATTTCTGAATCTTGGTATCCACTGTCGAAACTTTTGATTTCAAGCTTAATCCTCTCTTTTGGATTTCCCGACGTACTGCATTGCAAAAAATGAATTGTCATTTAATACGCGCGGAAAATTTCAAAATTTCTTGGCTTCTGATTGGCTTTTTGAATTCTGCAATCAACACTCTGATTGGTTGATTTTTATACAATTTCTAGGATATATACTAAAAATAAATTAATCTTGAGATTAAAAAAAAGAAGAGATCGTGCATTGATCTCTATATCCACAATTCTAAAGTTTTCAGCACAGATCATGTAAAACAAAGTTTTTTTTACTTTATGTACTTTGAAGAAAAAGTTGTTTAAGCTTGAAATTTATCTCTAAATCTTTTTCTAATCAACCCCATCAAATAAAAATTGTAAATCAGTCCTCCGTATTGTAAAGCTAATGTATTTGCAGGTATCTACTCCTTTATGAATATGGAGGAACCTACCTAGATACAGACGTAATTTCTTTAAGAAATCTACCAAACTTTACTAACTTTGCCGGTATAGAGTATTCCAAGACAGGAACAATTGGAGCAGGGGCTCTCAGGTAATTAATTCGATTATTAAATATCAATTATATTTAAAAACTCTATTTTCTAATTTAGAATACATATTTCAAGATTAATCAGCTATATTTCCTAGTTTAGAATACATATTTCAAGATTAATCAGCTATATTTCCTAGTTTAGAATACATATTTCGAGATTAAGCATCTATATTTCCTAGTTTAGAATACATATTTCGAGATTAAGCATCTTTATTTTCTAGTTTAGAATACATATTTTGAGATTAAGCATCTTTATTTTCTAGTTTAAAATACATATTTCAAGATTAATCAGCTATATTTCCTAGTTTAGAATACATATTTCAAGATTAATAAGTTATATTTCCTTGTTTAAGATACATATTTCAAGATTGATCAGCTATATATCCTAGTTTAGCATACATATTTCAAGATTAATCAGCTATATTTCCTAGTTTAGAATACATATTTCAAGATTAATCACATAAATTTCCTAGTTTAGAATACATATTTCAAGATAAATCAGCTACATTTCCTAGTTTATACTACATATTTCAAGATTAATCAGTCATACTTCCTAGCTTAGAATACATATTTCAAGATTAATCAGCTACATTTCCTAGTTTATAATACATATTTCAAGATTAATCAGCTATATTTCTTAGTTTAGAATACATACTTTAAGATTAATCTGTCATATTTCCTGGCTTAGAATACATATTTTAAGATAAATCAGCTAAATTTCCTTGTTAAGAATACATATTTCAACATTAATCAGCTATATTTCCTAGTTTAGAATACATATTTCGAGATTAAGCATCTATATTTCCTAGTTTAGAATACATATTTCGAGATTAAGCATCTTTATTTTCTAGTTTAGAATACATATTTCAAGATTAATCAGCTATATTTCCTAATTTACAATATTTCAGATTTTATAAACAGCATCCAGTTATTCAAAATATAGTTCACAGACTTGAAAAAGGTGAATCCAATTTTTTTAAATACTCTTTAAGCGCGAGGAACAACGTTTGCCATATTATTTCATTTTAAAACACAGTGTCCGGCATGTTTCTTAAAAAAGAAATTATATTCCGAAAGGAGAAGGGCGACAGTTCTTTCATTTTTTTTGACTTTTCTTAGATTGTCCTTAGATCCCTAAATATATTGCTTAAACATCTTTTGAACTAAAAGAGGTTCTAACCATGTGCTGTTTAAACATTGCATTGCTAAATCAATATACATTTTTCTTACAAAAAAAGGAATACAATTATTTTAGGCCCTTGTTTGAATGCTTTCCTTAATAATGGATAAAATTTTTAAGAATATGATGGAACAAATTGGGGTTGGAACGGTCCTGGAATACTTACTCAGGTTCTCAAGGATACATGCAGATTACAGGTAGAGATCAGGTTCTCAAGGATACATGCAGATTACAGGTAGAGATCAGGTTCTCAAGGATACATGCAGATTACAGGTAGAGATCAGGTTCTCAAGGATACATGTAGAATGCAGGTAGAGATCATGTTCCTAAGGATACTTCTGATACAGGTAGAGTCCAGGTTCTCAAGGATACTGCTGATGCAGGTAGAGACCAGGTTCTCAAGGATACAGGTGGAGACCAGGTTCTCAAGGATACTGATGATACAGGTAGACACCAGGTTCTCAAGGATACAGGTGGAGACCAGGTTCTCAAGAATACAGGTAGAGACTAGGTTCTCAAGAATGCAGGTAGAGACCTGAGCTGAAAACTTTAGAATGGTGGATATCAAGATTAATGCTTGATCCACTCTTTTTCTTAATCCCTAGATTAAATAATGCTTGTTCGCCTCTTCTTATTAATCTCCAGATTAATTAACCGATCGGGATTAAGGATATTCCATTCTAAAGTTTTCAGCTCAGGTTCTCAAGGACACAGGTAGAGACCAGGTTCTCAAGGATACAGGTAGAGCGCAGGTTCTCATGAGGATACAGGCGGAGACCAGGTTCCCAAGGATACAGGATACAAGTAGAGGTCAGGTTCTTAAGGATACAGGATAAATGTATAGACCAGGTTCTTGAGGATACAGGATACAAGTAGAGATCAGGTTCTCAAGGATACAGGGATACAGGTAGAGATCAGGTTCTTTAGGATACATGATACAATTAAAGATCGGGTTATAGAATACAAGATACTGGTAGAGATCAGGTTCTCAAGGAAATAAGATACACGTAAAGATCGGGTTTTCAAGGATACAGAATACAGTTAAAAATTAGGCTATAGGATACAGGATCAGGTTATCAGAAATGCAGGATACAGTCAAAAATCAGGTTCTCATAGATACAGGATACAGGATAATGTTTTTAACGATTCAGAATACAGCTCGAGATTAGATTATAGGATATACGGAATACTGGAAGAGATCAGGTTCTTAAAGATACAGCCGGATACAGAAAGTTTCCAAAGATACAGGATATAGAGTTAAAGATACAGGATACAGGCAGAAATCAGGTTCTGAATGTTACGTGCAGTTATTATTAGCCCCCTTTAATAGTGGTATATTAAATACTTCAGGATATAAGTTGGCCGGAAACCTGCTCCGGAATCCAAATTCTCAAACAGGAAGTTTTCTACGCGGTTAATTGGCGGGAGGTCTGTATGCTAATCATATTTTCTAAATCCTTAAAGAAATTGTGTGTTTGTTGCAATCTTTGATTTCTTATCCTTATGTCTTTGTAACCCGATGTTTTAGACCTTACAAACTGTACACAGTCAGGTTGCAAATCTTATTACGGGATTAGAAGATTGAATTTTGTGGCAAAATCTCAATTCCTTTGTGATAATTCTTTTTGCTTTTTTGTTGAATTGATGAAAGGGGAAAATTTCAGGAAGAAAATATACAGGTTGATATGTATTTCCACGGAGAGAGAGGAGACTTGGAGAAAAGATTGAGGTTAAGATTTTAATTTTATCATAATATTATTCTGCACAGACTAAATTCACATGGCTACATGTCAATAAAAAGAATAAATTTTAAATATCTTAAATATGTATCTATTGCACTTCGTACACTAAAACCGTGGAATGAGAAGACGAAATTCAAGCAATCTCATGTTTATTGTATGTTTTCATTAAGTAAGCATTTTTATCACAAGATTTAACATCAAATTACTAATTGAAATTGGGTTGTATACTACAAAAAAAGCTTTTTTATGTTCATTGGACTATTTAAAATCAGATATTCTAATCTAAAATTTGAATCTAAAAGTCGTCCTCTTGTTCCACATTTTTAAGAGCCAGACTTTTATTACTATTAAATTTTTAAAAAAAGGAAAAAAACATTTAAAAAAATATAAAAATGTCAGGTCCAGCATAGCAACACATATCTGGGGAAAGAAAACTTCATCTAGAAATCTCACAGAGGAGTCTCCATTGTACAGAGTAATGCAAGAAAACTGTCCTTTCTCATCCAAACTTCTTCTGTAATATATCTACTTAATAAATTATTACTTATTAGAGTTCTGAATTAATGGATAGTGCTTGAAAAACTTGAAGTGATATTTCAAAACGGAAAAAATGCCAATTTTATCAAAGGAACTTTTGCACGCTTACACAGTTTGTTTTTAATCTTTGTGAAGAAACAATCTCAAGAACTGACGAGGGTCAACCCAGACCGAAATATATTTTCAATAAATGTGGAACTAACATCTACTTTTTTACTCTACAGAGGTTTGGTCCATCACCATCACCGAATTTTAAATCTCTGTAACCTTTGAGAACATTTTTAAATTTGAGGATAATTTTTGATCTTTGATCCCTAAACCAAATTTATCCATGCAGAGATAGGAACGTGTGTGTCAATATTGTTACACAAAAGAATAATAGCACAAAATGTTGATATATTAATATAAAAAACATGTGCTTAAGCAAACATATACTTTTATTTGTGCTCAGAATACACTCTCAAGAATCCTTTGCTTCCTGTAGGAGTGACAGTGTGAAAAGTGGTTTCCACTTTCCGCCCGGGAAAAAAAAATAAAAAGTTTATCAACATTTAGACAAGTAAGTGTAGCCACAGGTAAAATTTAAACAAAATCCATTGTTAAAAATCAAAGAAAAAGGACTAGAAGTTTCACCAACCCCCCCCCCCCCCCTCTATGTCCTAAATTTTTTAAATGGGGGAGGATGTCCCACCAAATTTCCAGGGAGGGGGACGTCCCCCCTCCTCCCCCTTATATAAGCCGTCTCTGCCTGTAGGCTCTGGTCAAGTATACGGAGGATTGAGGGAGTGCCTTTCGCTAATTCCAGAGATTTATTGGTCTTCGTTCAGCCTCATTTATTCTTCTTCTTTTACTATAGACGAGGGGAGAAGATTTTATATTCTTTATGACGTCAAAGTATCACTGCAGCTAGGGAGTAATATAGGATACTTTGCTACAGGGAGACTTAATAAAAATTAATTTGACTTTACAACAATATATTCATTTTCTTTAAAAAGATTTTTAAAAGAATATCACGAAACGAAATGGCCGATTACAGTCCAGAGAACATTTATTATTATAATTCATATTATTCCCGTGTATGATCTTTAAGTCTAAGTAAAGTATGCAATGATATTTCTATTTCCAAATATGTAAAAAATTTCATTGCTGTGAGTGTAACACATCCATTTCACTAGAAGGGGATCATTCATAATCATTTGGCGTACCGTCCCGGTTTCCCTTACATATTAATTGTACTCTGTCTGGTTTTAAGTCAACCTGAAATTAACCGGAGTTTACAGTGGTGACGCCTGTTACATACCAAAAAACTAAAATGTTCAAATATGATCCAAAAATGAATAATGTATTTTATATTATGTATACTAAAAATAGGACACTCTAATATTAGCTGGTGCAACATTTATCAATAATCAGCAACAGGGGACAAACTTATGAGGAAGCACCATTGAGGATGAATTCCTGCATGAGGAAGCACTAATAAACGTGCATTATTTCATGAGGAAGCATTAATTAGGATGAATTATTGCATGAGGAAGCACTAGTAAAGGTGCATTATTGTATGAGGAAGCACTATTAAGGGTGCATATTGCATGAGGAAGCACTAATAAGTATGCATTATTGAATGAGGAAGCACAAATGAGGATGCATTTTTGCATGAGGAAGTACTAATGAGGATGCATTATTACATGAGGAAGCACTAATTAGGAAGAGTTATTGCATGAGGAAGCACTAATGAGGATGCATTATTGAATGAGGAAGCACTAATAAGGATACATTATATCATGAGATAACACTAATGAGGGTGCAGTATTGCATGAGGGAGCACTAATGAGGATGCATTATTAAATGAGGAAGCACTAATTAGGAAGAGTTACTGCATGAGGAAGCACTAATGAGGATGCATTATTGAATGAGGAAGCACTAATGAGGATGCATTATTACATGAGGAAGCACTAATTAGGAAGAGTTGGATTATTACATGAGGAAGCACTAGTAAAGGTGAATTATTGCATGAGGAAGCACTATTAAGGGTGCATTATTGCATGAGGAAGCACTAATAAGTATGCATTATTGAATGAGGAAGCACAAATTAGGAAGAGTTGCATTATTGCATGAGGAAGCACAAATGAAGAAACACTTATATAAATGAAGACATACATTAAGGGGGCACTGCAGTTTCTGTTAATAACACTATTAAAGAAACCAATTGAAGATACAGAAATGTGTGACATACAGGGTGTCCCAAAAAACATGGGAATTCAGTGACGAATTCGATATCGTCTTTGTGAATAATTCTTTTATTTAGTATAGTGATACCTACTGAGAAAGCTGTAATCTGTAAGAGTTTCGTCTGCTATGTTTACATTTTGTTTGTTTATGTTTTGACTGCAACCGGTTGTACTTATGTAAAACAAGAAAATTACAGTATACAAACAGATTAAACTTGTCCATATTCACTGTTCATCTTGCGGAGACATTATAGACACATCTTTTCAGTCTTTTACCCTTTTCATTAAATAAACTCTAGCAGACATAACAATATTATGGCTTTTGAAATTAGGTATTACAATGCTAATTCATAACAAAGACGATATCGAATTCGTCACTGAATTCCCATGTTTTTTGGGACACCCTGTACTTACAAACATACATCGCAGGCTTTGTACGCGTAATTTCAAGTGTCCAGCTCTATGCAATTATAGCAATGCCCGATTTACAATGGTATACCCTTAAACATTTATCTGATCAATAATGTGGAAAATATTGTCGTTTTTCTAGGTTTGAAGGTGTTTATTTTTGATAATTTATGTATGTTTTCTTGCAGTAGAAATGCACAATTCACTTTTGTAGAGAAACCATAATTGTAAATAATTAGTTTTCAAAATTATAAACATTGATTTCTAAATCATAATTTTTCAGACAAAGCTTTTACTAGGGTACACGTGTAAATAAGCTATTGCCAGCTATTTTACTAGGGTACACGGGTAAATAAGCTATTGCCAGCTATTTTACTAGGGTACACGTGTAAATAAGCTAATGCCAGCTTGGCATGTAGGGTCACATAAAATTACACTTACAGTCCCTTTAAACTAAAGAATTCGTATAATTATGTAAAGTTTTGACTGTTTGATGTCGCGGAACTAGAACTTATATATTTTCACAATTCTCTGTTGAGTTCAGTATTCTAGACACGTTCCTACCATGGGAGAAAAACAAGCCAGTTAAACCGTTTCCCTCTCTTTTCCCTGTCCCTCGCTTACAGGGAGATCCAATAAACATCAGTTAAACCGTTTCCCTCTCTTTTCCCTGCCCCTCGCTTACAGGGAGATCCAATAAACATCAGTTAAACCGTTTTCCTCTCATTTCCTTGTCCCTTGCTTACAGGGAGATCCTATAAACACCGGTTAAACCATTTTCCTCTCTTTTCCCTCGCTTACAGGGAGATCCAATAAACATCAGTTAAACCGTTTTCCTCTCATTTCCTTGTCCCTTGCTTACAGGGAGATCCTATAAACACCGGTTAAACCATTTTCCTCTCTTTTCCCTGTCCCTCGCTTACAGGGAGATCTAATAAACATCAGTTAAACCGTTTCCCTCTCTTTTCCCTGTCCTTCGCTTACAGGGAGATCCAATAAACGTCAGTTAAACCGTTTCCCTCTCTTTTCCCTGTCCCTCGCTTACAGGGAGATCCAATAAACATCAGTTAAACCGTTTCCCTCTCTTTTCCCTGTCCCTCGCTTACAGGGAGATCCAATAAACATCAGTTAAACCGTTTTCCTCACTTTTCCCTGCCCCTCGCTTACAGGGAGATCCAATAAACATCAGTTAAACCGTTTTCCTCTCATTTCCTTGTCCCTTGCTTACAGTGAGATCCTATAAACACCATTTAAACCGTTTCCCTCTCTTTTCCCTGTCCCTCGCTAACAGGGAGATCCAATAAACATCAGTTAAACCGTTTCCCTCTCTATTCCCTGTCCCTCGCTTACAGGGAGATCCAATAAACATCAGTTAAACCGTTTTCCTCTCTTTTCCCTGTCCCTCGCTTACAGGGAGATCTAATAAACATCAGTTAACCCGTTTTCCTCTCTTTTCCCTGGCCCTTCGCTTACAGGGAGATCCTATAAACATCAGTTTAGCCGTTTCCATCTCTTTTCCCTGTCCCTCGCTTACAGGGAGATCCAATAAACATCAGTTAAACCGTTTCCATCTCTTTTCCCTGTCCCTCGCTTACAGGGAGATCCTTAAACCGTTTCCATCTCTTTTCCCTGTCCCTCGCTTACAGGGAGATCCTATAAACATCAGTTAAACCGTTTCCATCTCTTTTCCCTGTCCCTCGCTTACAGGGAGATCCTATAAACATCAGTTTAACCGTTTTCCTCTCTTTTCCCTGTCCCTCGCTTACAGGGGGTCTAATAAACATCAGTTAAAAGCTAAGTGATGTTTATTAGATTTGCTAAATTTGTTAAAGCTTTTGGTTTCAAAAAAAATTAACCTTTCTTAAAGCTTTACAATCAATAAAAACAATATATATAAAGTAGTAATCTCTGTTTGTTTTTTGTACATCCAAGCAAAGCTTTGTTTCCAAGCAATTCTTACTTTATAAACTGCAGTTTTTGGGTATCAATAGCAAACTCCATTAAATCCCATTTACCTTCAACACTCTACCGATATCAATAAGAAAGGTATTTGTTGAATCAGACAAGCTTTTTAATGACTTTACCACTGATTGTTCATATCAGAATTGTCTCCTAAATTAATATCCCATCCTTCCATCCGAACTTTTTAAACTTGCCCGTTGTTATTATTATTATTATCCTATCCTTCCATCCGAACTTTTTAAACTTGCCCGTTGTTATTTTTATTATTATCCTATCCTTCCATCCTAACTTTTTAAACTTGCCCGTTGTTATTATTATTATTATCTTATTCTTCCATCCTAACTTTTTAAACTTGCCCGTTGTTATTATTATTATTATCTTAACCTTCCATCCTAACTTTTAAAACTTGCCCGTTGTTATTATTATTATTATTATCCTATCCTTCCATCCTAACTTTTTAAACTTGTCCGTCCCTGCCTTATAACTTTTCCTCTCTCAGGTTTATCATTGATTTCCTCACGCCTTTAAAGGAATTGAGTCTTTGTCACAAACTATGATTTTCTAATCTCTATATCTTTGTAATCCAATGCCGTAGACCTTTGATATTTCAAACTATGAATTCTGTTAGATGAAAAAATCTAACTTTGAAATATCAAAGGTTTACACCATCAGATGGAAAAAATATAGGTATTAGATAATCAGAGTTTGTTATAAAGACTCAATTCCTTTACATTTATTCTTATTTTTCTGAAAGTTAACTATACATTTCTGAGGAATAAAGAGTCTTTAACACAAACTCCAATTCTCTAATCGCTGCATCTTTGCAACCTAATGTCGTAGACCTTTGATATTTCAAACTATGAATTCTGCTAAATCAAATATTAAGTTTAAAATATCAGGTTGAAAAGAGAAAAAAATAAGAAAATTTGAGTTTGAGGCAAAAAATGGATTCTAATTTTTCTGAGAACCAATAATACATTTCTAATTTGAAGAGTTATAAATATTTTTCAATGTTTGTATCTATAGATCTATATATCAATCCATGGATAAAATATAAAAGATTAATAAAGTATCATTCCAACATAATTATAATAGATAACAAATTTGTTCATTTATTTTTAAATAATCAACAATATAAACAAAAGATATGTTTATGTAACCTCCCGTTATCCGATATCTGGGTAAAATGTAAAAAAGTACATTTAGAAACACACGGAAGAGCTGGAATTACTAAATCCTCTCTTTACTATTTATCTTTTCTTTGTCGAGATACAGAGAAAATTTGACCCAGACACATATTTTGAAAAAATAAAATACATATAAAGCAAATCTTACAATTAAATACAAAAAATGTCTTTTATCACGGCTAGAATTTTGAATATATATGAAGACATTTTTTTGAATTGAATATTTACAATTTACTATTATTGAAACCTTGAATCCGAATCCAACCTCCTGTCAGACACTTCTCCCCTGTCTCCTGAACCTGGCAGGAGAAGAGAACTTTGTCTGCGTCCTTCCACATCTCTGTAATCACAGTTTGTCCTGGAAGAACGGGTTTAGAAAACCTTGCCTTGATCTCTCTCACAGCTCCAGGATCGCCAGCACAGAACCCGTCTATCACATGTCGCACAGCGATCCCGTAGGTGCAGAGACCGTGAAGGATTGGAGACGAGAATCCTCCTATAGCAGAGAATGCAGGATCTATGTGGAGAGGGTTCAGGTCACCAGACAGACGATACAGAGCAGCTTGATCAACGGTGGTTTTGTGTTTTAGGGTTTTATCTGGAGAGCGGGATGGAGGAGTTGAAACCGGAGTCAGGTGTTTGGAATTCCTTGGACCATTAAACCCTCCGCTTCCTTTTACAAAGATTGAGTTCTGATTTCGCATGAGAAGCTCGTTATTCTCATCCCTTGTTTCTACTTCTATAAGCAGAACCATACCTGATCCCTTGTCCAACACATCCTGAATCCGGAATATGTTTTCAAGTCGTCCTGAGGTTGGGATTGGTTTTAAAATCTCCATGTACTGTTCTCCGTGCAGAACGTTTGCAAGATGAAAATCTAATCCTGGAATATTTCCCGACACAAGATCTTCTAGTCCGCTCATAGCAGGGATAACTCCGAAGGTTGGCAAAGCAGAGAACATTTCATCATTTTCATATAAATATCTTAAACCATGCTTATCCTTGGTGGATACTCCCACCCCTAGAGCGTATATTATCAAATCCTTAAAATTATATGAGAACGGAACAGGTTTAGATGTATATCCAACCGCACTTAGCGGAGAAACTTCGTCAGAGCTGTGCCCAGGATCAGAACTCATAGATTCTTGAATCCTGGCAACAACATCCATAGTAGCCCCTTGTGTTGAATCCGGATACTCATGCTCCGACATATCAATAACCTTCTCCCATCCATCCTTCACGTTCTCTAGTGAAACCATCTTAGTTCTCTGATCAGTTAGAACTATTCCTTTACTTCTCTGCCACCTGTATCTACCTGCCCAACCTCCTGCTGCCTCAACTATACTTCCATTCTCCTCACAATCCTCATGACAGAGCCAAGCCACAATAGGAGCAATATGATCCGGAGACAATGCATCAAAAACCTCCGGAGGAAGGATATCCTGGGTTAGTCTAGAGGCTGCCATGGGAATTATTACATTTGAATGAATACCGAACCTTGCTCCTTCCTCTGCTAAAGTATTGGATAACCCAACCAAACCAAGTTTAGCTGCGCTGTAGTTTGCCTGACCAAAGTTACCAAAGATCCCCGCAACTGATGATGTCATGATAATTCGACCAAAGTTGATTTTCTTCATATGTGGCCAGGCTGCCTGAGAAACTTTAAAAGCTCCCCGTAGATGAACCCTATGGACCAGATCCCAATCTTGCTCCGACAACCTTGCAAAGGATTTATCCCTGAGAATACCCGCGTTGTTGATAACAATATCTATCCGTCCGTACACGTTGAGCGCGGATTGAACCAATTTCTCCCCCTCCTCTACACTATCGTAGTTAGGTACAGCTTCTCCTCCTGATGCTCTGATCTCCTGGACAACAAGATCAGCTGCTCTACTATCTCCTCCACCTCCTGATCTAAACATATAGCACCTGATAGGGGAGGCTATGGAGAGTACTCTAAACTCCAAAAGAAGTAAATACTCGACACCTATTCTAATTTTCAAGTATCTATATCTTTGCAACATGATGTCGGAGACAATTGATATTTCAAACTATGAATTTTTGTTTGATCCATCTAAGTTTAGAATACAAAAGATCTACACCATCAGAAGTCAGAGCTTCTGATGGTATAACTCAGATTCTCGTATTGAAACATTAATCTCCATATAATACAGAGTCTACGGATTGATTTAATTCCTCTTCTAAATCCCGTGGAAGTCATACCCCTACCCTGCATGGATAACTTGAATTGAGTGATCAAGCATTAGTCCTCAAATTGGAAACTCCGCACAAAAGTTTCGATATCACTATATAGGTTGCAAAAATATTGATGGAAAAATTAGAATGTGTCTCATAGGTGTTATGTTTAGTTTAAACTAAAGAATGAGGAAAGCAAATTCGAATTCGATTGGTTGCTTAAAAAAATTTAAAACATATTTCTGCATATCAATAGTTCTTCAGGCAAAAGAACTTAGAATTTGCGATTTTTTTAAAGATTTACCTAAAATAAAATGCATTAGTTTAATTGAAGGGAAGATAGTTAACTTTTTTTGTCCTTTACCTTATTTACCCCTTAAAAAAGTGCCAACGCTCATGAAAAACAAAGATTTAGTAAAATTTTCATTTTACTTTCTTCTAAATCCACCCCTTTTCTATTCTTCACAGAAACAATCAAAGAACATTTATATAAAGGTCTTACTTTGATCCTCCAAGATCATTAACGACGACCTTAGCTCCTCGTTGAGCCAACAACAGTGCATATGATCTTCCCAAACCTAATATACACATCATCATAAACATCATAGTAATTATCATTATTTTTACTCTCATTACTTATATCATTATTCAACATTTATAATTACTGATGAAGATATTTAATGGCAAAACAATGGTAAAAATAATTGTATAAATCTGTATAAATTTTAATTGAAATCTTTTATATTATCTTTACCTTCCCGTCCCCCTCCTATAAATTTTGTACATGACCATTTATTTTTCAGCAAATTTATTATTATTGGGTTTTTTCTTGTATATCATTTGTTTCCAGCAATCATAGCTGTATCAAAAAAACGTTTGACATTTTTTTATGGTTAAAAGCAAGATCAAGAAGAAAATTACTGGCGACCATATAAGATGTCTACCTCCTCCTGCCCCTGTGACCAGAGCAACCCTTCCATCAAACCTGACCGACATCCTTTTCTCTAAAAAGCTGAGGTCAAATAAATTTAAAGAATTGGGAGGTAAATATTTAGCCTTTAATTTTTGCTCTTTCTAGAAAAAAATGAGTATGACCCTCTAATTTAAAAAAAAGATTCAAAGCAATTCCTTTTCTTATAACGTGTTATATGTTTTAGACTGTCTGTGAACATTTTATGTTTTAGAGGCTGATAAAGGTTTAAATGTTAGAAATTTTTCTTTTAATATTTGTTTCATAAACTTATATAAAGACAAACTAATTTGTAATTTAAAACAATATGTTTTAGGTTATGATATATATAAAATGTTTGACGCCATATATAATGTATATCTTATTCGTTTTTTTTTAAATATTCATCTAATTTACGTCTTTTGAGAAGATCGTCATTAGTTTAATGGAACTCTAGATCCCTCAATTAATTTTAATGAATGATGAAATATTTCAAGAAAATTTGACTTCCTAATGTAGGATAAGAAATAAAAATACATTGCCTCGGGATAAACAAAATATATTATTTGTCGAAACTACGGTAAAATAAAGTACAGTCGTTGCCATAAATATCAATACAATGAATACGACTTTAGATTTCAATTTTTGAAGCAGCAAGGATACACATGAACATGGAAACAAAGAGAAACTACCAAACAGCTGTTCTTTGTTTTCATGTATTTATGCTGGAAATTAATTAGAAAAATGCTCTCCGTTATATTGATATAAACGCCGACCTCTGTAGTAAATTCGAACCTGATGCGTCTTGAATAATTTCTCTGTATTTCTCTGGGTACTTGTAAGGTTTGTAAATAAACCTATCTCCTCCTTGTCCTATAGTAAGAAATCAAAATTAAAATAATATTTCCTAATATCCTGTTTTTCATATCATAAATAGGCAATATATTTTCAAAGGTTGAAGCTTTTGTTTGAATTATATAGCGCTAATCTTCAATGCTTGAACTTAATACCAACAGCCAAAAGCTAATGATTTGATGCGATTAAGCGCTTAATCCTTACGGAATAACAGCTGACTTTCATTTTTCCGATCTCCCGTTGTACGAAACTGAGAGAAGAGTTTTTATTGTAACTGAATAATTGAATCATCAAAAACATCCAAAAGAGATTAGCTGAATACATTTGATTTGATGGTTTGATTAAAAATACCTAAAACCTAAAATAGTATAAAGTTTGTTTTATGATTTTATGTTGACTTTATCCTAAGTTGCTTGGACGGCAACAAAGAAATGTGGTGGCATATCTTTCTTTACGTTTTAATCAAAGATATGCTCTGCACAGGTCGATGTTGATAAGTATACAGGGGACGTTTTCCTTTAATCAGTTCCCGGATAAGATTTTATCAATTCTGTTACAAAAATATTTTGTGTTTTTTGGGGAGTAACAATCATACTGATTTTGAGACAGGGAATTTTTCTTGAGACTCAGTAAAGGTTAAAATATCGATTTCGATATCGATATCCGCAATGGATTACTTATATCTAACTCTTGTTTTTAGATCTATGCAATCTGCAGATGGTATTTGATCTAGCAGAATTATCAGATTGAATTATATATCAAAGGTCTACGACATTAGGAAGCAAAGATATGAGAATGAGACATGTATATCTTGTGGACAGGAATCAGTCACTGAAAAGGTAGGAATAAACATGGAACACGGAGTTTTGTGCACGCTACTTCTAAATATACTTTATTCAGAAGGTTCAAAAAAGTGGATATAGCAAGTTTTGTTTTGTTTACACTATCGAAGGTGCATTACATAAAAATCTGAGCCGTAAAAAAACACCACAGTTAACTGTAAAAACTGGTTTCATTCCATACCTTTCAAATCTCTTATTTCAATGAAAAAATCCAACCTGAATGTATTGAAGAAACTAGATGATTTTTAAAAGGACTTGTTCTACAAAGAAATAGTCTTGATTCTTGATAAAACTGCTTGTCAATGCCTGATCCTTGACCGACAGTGCCTGATCCTTGCTGGAACTGCCTGACAGTGCCTGAAAATCTGTGTAACTGCCTGATTGAAGGCATTTATCTTGAATAAAATGTTTACTGAGTAAAGATAAGAGATACAGAGACTAAAGACATTCATAACACAGGCAGTAGGACCTTAAACCTGAATTTCAGATCATAGATACATGATAGATAGATAGATAGATAGATAGATAAATAGAATAAAGATAGATAGATATTGAAGTCTAAGAGTTCTACGAAATGTGTGATTGGTTTACTCTAAACTATTCTATATATCCTAAATAAAATAACTATCCCCATATTCAATTTTTTCATTCTCAAAGGGAGTGTTCGCGAAAAATGAAAAGGGGTATATATTTACGTGGAAAAATTATCGATTGTGATTGCTACTAATCTTACTTCTATCTGTTGCGTCTATAAGGACTCATACCGAAGAACGACTCGTCCACACAATTTTAGAAAGTTGCAACATTCACTCGGATCGGAAAAAAAAGTAAATTTTATTCCAAAGAAATCATTTGTTTCCAGCAATCATAGCTGTATCAAAAAAACGTTTGACATTTTTTTATGGTTAAAAGCAAGTTCAAGAAGAAAATTACTGGAGTCCATATAAGCTGCTTCTGAAAAAATACTATGTCCTTTGCTCTGTAATACTAACTTTTTCGTAATACATAATTTATATAATCGTTTCTATCATTAAATGACAATTTTTTATCTTGTTTAAAATTTAAAAAATGGCCTAAAAGAAATAACTCAGTGTATTTTTTTACGTCAATATTAATGCTTTAGCGCAAACTACATTTCTAGTCTAGCAGTATTTATCTTTTCTGATCTTCTACAGGATTGTTTGTGCTGTAAACTTTATATTTCATGATATAGTGAGAAATAGTTGAACTACGTACCGCTATATGGTTTAACCAATTCACTTGTGCCATCAACCTGAAAAAAGGTTTAATTTGGTTTACACAGTTCAACAGCTTCTCCTATTCATTAAAAGAACTAAATTCTTGCCACAAACTCAACATTATAAAATTCCTAAATCTTTGCAACCTGATGGTGTAAACTTTAGGTATTTTTAATATCTATGATATAAGTTGCAAGGATAAAGTGATTGAATAATCAGAGTTTGTGGCAAGAACTCAGTACCTTGTACTGTATAAATAAAACAAGTTGGAAAATTAAGAACGAAGGAAACAAATTGTAAAAATATGAAGATGCCCCCTCCATGCATCTGACCAAGACAAGGAAACACTGAGTATATAATGACAGGAAATGATGTTTTCCTTCCTAAAACAAACGTACATTTTCTTCTCTCAACTGAGAAAATAAGAAAAACCATTCACCCGAATCTTCATGTATCAATACTTGCAGAGTCAGCTTAAATCTTGCTACATTCAATATACTGCAGAGAACACAGTTCATCCTTCATCCATATCTATTATAAACCCTTCCTATACCTCACAGATAGATATAGTTCATCCTTCATCCATATATATTATATACCCTTCCTATCTCACAGATTGCAGAGATAATAGTTCATCTTTCATCCACATCGAGATATTAGTAATAGAGGGGGCATCTGGAATTTTAGACTTCTTGTTGTACAGCCACTGTACACAATGACCCGATCAGAAATTCTACCTGGGGGGATCATAATTCGTAGATCAGTGTTCTAAGACATTATTGTTTGAAAGTGAAGCCTACAATATTCAAGCAAAGAAAATAAGCCCATATGATTTTTGTATAAAAATGAGACATGACAAATAGAGAAAAAAATAAAATCCTTCTCCTTAATAACATCTTGTTTCTTATCAAATTCTTTACTTCTGAAATCTACATTGTGCATTAACTCTTAGGAATATAGGTTTCTGACTTTTAGAATGAAAAGCAATTCTGAACTAATAATAGATCTAAATTAGGTTAGACTTAATTTTAAAGTTACTAGGCTTTTAGGGCGCTTCGCGCCCATCTTCTATTTAAATTGTGAACATGTTCTTTCTGTTGAGTGCAGTAGGAGCTTCAAATTTTTTTGAGAAGTTCATATTTGTGCATTGCTTCATGATTGGCATTCTTCAGAATTTCTGGATGTTGGGTTGTGAGAGTAGATATCACTTTAACACATAAATAATGAAGAATGTTTTTATTGTAAAAAAGATTATGATTATTTCTGGTTTCCCTTATTTTTTTCTCTCTTATTTCACAAACTTTTACTAAATCTTTCGACGGATAAATAAGTCCACCTCGAAAAGCTGTTCTTTGCTTAGATTCTCTCTTTGGTATGAAAGGTCATGCCTTGCGACCTGTAATGAGTTGTTCACACAACCCATTTTAAATATAGAGGGAACTGCACCATTTCTGAGTATTTTGCTATCTCTGTTTCTTTAACAATTTTTGTCAAAATGTTCACTGCATATAAAAATTGGGTGTTTTGTCTTCCAGATAACTTGTTCTATCCACTCTTTTCGTATGTTATGAAAAATTTCTGAACCCGAAACATCGTTGTTTACACAATTTTTGACACTACAATATCTCATTGTTGAAAAATATTAAAATTAACTGTTCACACAATACCGTACAAATAGATGTACTTAGGATTAAACCCACTGTACTCTATGATACCAACTCAGTCATAAGGAAACATTTTTCGACAAAATTCACTGTACAGTATAAACCTAGCCAGGCAAAATTAGGAGAGTTATGCCCGCCCCCTGTTCATCCATATATATTATATACCAGCTTCCTATACCTCACAGATAGTGTAGTTCATCCTTCATCCATATATATTATATACCCTTCCTATACCTCACAGATAGATATAGTTAAAAGTTGAAAACTTAAATATAAATAAATCTTTCAATGTTTTAATTATCCTGCGATAAATCTTAGGCCGGGTCAAGAGTCCCTTAATAGCACTCTTAACTAATCCTGGTTGGTAGGATCATCTACCCTACGCGTTCATAAGTTGTGCTAATACCGGAATTGCGGGGTTCATGGCCGCATGGCCCCCCCTCCCTCTTCCTGGTCCTTATTGGTAGTTGTGAAGTAAAGTGCTTTCTAAATTTTTGTTATAGGCTTTCTCATTGGTTGCAGAGAGGAGAAGGGAATCCTACGGACAAATGAGAATCCAGCTTTCATTAGCGGCATCATGCTCATAATTAGGTCGCCATATTGGAGAAACCTGCCGGAGGAAAACAACACAAATTTTTCACGTCAATTTAAACAAATTTAGAAGGTATGTTTTGATCCAATATTAAGTTAAGATTAGAGATAACTAAAGTTGTAGGGTCTGTCCTAGAGAACGATTTTTAAACCCTTCCCGTCCCCCTCCTATAAATTTTGTACATGATTTTTTGTTATTTAGGGTTAGGTTAGGTTAAGATACTTTCTGGGCCGAGCGCTGCGGCTAGGATGGGCTAGGGGGACGAGCGCTGCGGCCACGGGTTAGGGCTATCACACTTATCTCATCTGAAACTGAAGAACTGATGAACATAGTAAAATTGGCAATTTCTAGAGAACGACTTTTGGACCCCCTCCCTTCAATCAATTTTGTACATTTAAATGGTCATTTACATGGTTTAAATGTATAAATGGTCATGTGGCCGCAGCGCCCGGCCCCCTTGTCTGTCGTAGCCGCGGCGCTCGGCCCCCTAGCCTGTCCTAACCGCAGCGCTCGCCCTCTAGCCTATCCTAGTCGCAGCGCTCGCCCCCTAGCCTGTCCTAGCCGCAGGAAGGGGGGACATTAAACGTTTCCATGATGTATAATTAGTGAGTTTGAGCGCAAAGTCGACGTTCAAAATCATGAATTTGGGTGGGTACGTCTTCAGAATCGTTTTTTTTAAGTTATAAAATAACGACGACAAAAAAAACATCATTAAATTGAATTTCTTATTTTTTGTGAATTTGTTCGCAGATTTCTTCAAATTCTTAAAATGTCGTCTTTAATTAATAAAAATTCTAGAAAGTCTGCAGGAAATCTTTAAATCTTTGTGATCAGAGAGATTATAGAAACTAATAGTTGTATAAGATTACTTATTTTCGAAGATAAGAGTTAATTTCTATTTTTTCAATCTGTTCCTTAACAACCAATTAGTTTACGGTATAATTTTGTTTACAATTTTGTCGTCGTTATTTATTAATTAAAAAAAACAATTCTGAAAACGTATGCACCCAAAAGTACGATTTTTAAACGTCGACTTTGCGCTCAAACTCAGGATTTACAGATCTTTAAAAAGTTTTATATGTCTCAAATGAATCCTGAAGAATTTGTCCACAACACTGCATACTCAGTTTAACTACCTTACAAAGTCGGTCTGTCCCTTTAACCACGTCGACGTTCAAAATCATGAATTTGGAGGGGTGCATTTCCAGAATCAGTTTTTTTAATTATAAAAAACGACGACATATTTCCTAAAAGAACTTTTGTCAATAAATCAAAGTTAGACTTAATTTTTCCTTTTTTCATCATTATATTGAATTTCTTATTTTCTATGAATTTGTTCGCAGATTCTTTAAATTCTTCAAATAACGTCTTTTTAATAAAAATTCCAGAAAATCTGAAGAAAATTTTTGTGATTAAAGAGTGATTATAGAAAGAAACTAATAATTGAATAAGATTACTTAATTTCGAAGATAAGAGTTAATTTTATTTTCTCAATCTGTTCCTTAACAACTAATTAGTTAACTGTAGAATTTGGTTACTTTTTTGTCGTCGTTATTTAACAATTTAAAAAAAAAAAAATTCTGAAAACATATCCACCCAAAAGTACGATTTTGAACGTCGACTTTGCGCTCAAATTCAGGACTTACAGATCTATATTTATAAGATTTATATGTCTCGAATGAATCCTAAAGAATTTGTCCCACTGCATACTCAAACTACCTTACATAGCCTGTCTGTCCCTTTGAGTTCACTAAAAAAAAGTTGAATTGAGTTCACAGAATTTCATTTTAAAAATTTGTTTACTATTTCTAGTATAAATTATCTAAAGTATCTTTGTTAAATCAATGTAACATATTGAAAGTAGAAGTTGAACTAAAATTATTTTATGTTAAGAAAATGTCTGAAACTGCTCCGGAAAAGATGAAGGTGACTGACCTGCGCAGTGCCCTGCAGGAGAGAGGATTGGACACAAAGGGAACTAAACCCGTCCTAGTTGCCAGACTCCAGGAGGCTCTAGATAAAGAGAAACCTGTTGAAGAATCAGCAGAGCTTACTGAGGCCGAGGCAGGTGCAGGAGGAGATGCTGAACCTATGGAGGAAGGAGATAAACCTAAAGTTGAAGAAGTTAAACCCGAAGCTGAAGTTAAACCCGAAACTAAGAAGGAAGATGTTAAGGGTGTGAAGAGAAAGGTTGAAGAGGAACCTTTCGAGGTCAAAGAGAATGAACCTGAGATTGCTGATGATCTTGTTTGCTTGGATTGGTACAACTCCGACCTGAGTTTGAAGATAAGCGAGGATCTGTTCACCGCGCTTCCATTTATCCGTGATGGTTGGTCCTACTGCTACGCTGGAGCTAGAGCTACACATGGGTTTCAAACCGGTAAAATCTGGTATGAGGTGAAGTACATCGACAATATGGATGCTAAGGTTGAGAAGGAAGCTTCAACATTTGATCTCAGGGTTGGATGGAGCACTAATGACGCTGATCTGATGCTTGGAGATGCTCCTAATACTTGGTGCTATTCTAGCTGTCAGGGCAACATGGCCTCTGCTAGTAAGTTTGAGGATTATGGAGAGAAATATGGAAGAAACGACGTAATCGGAGCCTTCCTCGATATCGGAGAGGACGAGATTAGTATGACATTCACCAAGAACGGTGAGGACCAAGGTGATGCTTATCAGATACCTAGATCTGAACTGGTAGAAGGACAATCTTTCTTTCCTCATATCCTAACCAGGAACGTCAAGTTCCAAGTCAACTTCGGGGTTGATAAGAAAGGAGAAGATGTTGAGAACTGGAAAGAGAAGCTTGAAGGGGAATACATCAAGGCTGGAAAGGCGGAGAATAAGATCCGTGGAACTGCTAGAATTGAGAAGAGGGAAGACTGTGAGATGATCATGATGGTCGGACTACCCGGAGCCGGTAAAACTCACTGGGTTGAGAATCATGTGAAGGAGAACCCGGATAAGAATTATAATGTTATCAGCACCAACGAGATGTTTAGGAAAATGACGGTAAGTTAAATTAATTCATAATGTGTCTAGGAATAAATATTGAAAGGTGGGGGAGGGTTAATTATTAAGAAAATTTATATCCCTTTAACGAACAAGAAGATGTAATTATTAAGAAAATAAATATCCCTTTTAATGAGCAAGAAGACTTTTTAGACTAATTAAACATTCGCCTCTGTTAAAAAAAAAATAGAAAAATATGTTAGGATTTTTTGTAATGGGAGTATAAAAGGGGTTTGTGTAGAAGAACTTATTAAAAAAGAAGTTGTATATTACCACGTTTATTCAATTCTCAAATACACACCTATGTCGCCGACCAACTATTTTTATCTTGTCATTCGTGACTTTATCTGTTTTGTGCAAAGTTATATATTTTCTAAAAAATCATTTCCTCTCCCACTTTTTTTAGAAAATCCTTTTTTCAGAATTTGTATGTGTTTGATCGCAAAAATTTCCTAAAGGTTTTTTTCACTGAATTGGGAAAAATGATTTTTTGAGTTAAAAGTATTAAAAAGAATTAAAATAAACTTACCTTCCTATGAAAAATGTAAACTCTGTTCAGGTTAAAGGAGAGCTGAGAAAGAAGGTTCATATTGGAAAATGGGATCTAGTTATCCAGAAAGCCACCAGATCTCTGCAGGAACTGATCAGAACTGCATCTGCACGCAGGCGTAACATAATCATCGATCAGGTAGGATATAGTTTTGAGCCTCGAATATAGCCCCCTCATTCTCAAGTTGTCCATCAAAGTTTTTTTGCTGAATTGAATTTATCTTTTATTGTTTGGTTCATTGGGACACTTAATCATTTGGTTTGTGCTTTCAAGCACGGTGGTATAGCTTCAAGTCAACGTTTAACTCAAGCACGGTGGTATAGGTTCAAGTCAACTTTAACTCAAGCACGGCAGTGTAGCCTCAAATAAGTTGGTCTAGCCCCGAATAGGATGGTGTAGCCCCTAGGTTTAACACCGTTTTAGTCCGAAATATTCAAAATTATGTTTTAATGTTAATTGAATATTAAAATTCTGAAAAATTCTTCATATCCTAACATCAAAAGTTTTGATGATTAATAGCTGATAAATAGTCTGTAAAAAATTTATTTAAAATATCATGAGTAAAATTTATTATATAAAGAATATGTTATACCCTTCTCTTTGGGACAAAAGAACCTGTTTCTAGAAGAACAGAAAGTTTTCTCAAGTTCTCAGTGCATAAACAATTGAATGTGAAACTTAACAGTTTTGATAAGAAGTGGTGAGATACTGCTATGTCATTTAAAGCTCAAAACATAAAGCTTTTTGACAACACCAAATATTTGTAACAAGGAGTAACAACTCCAAATTAAACTGTTACATCCGCAAGTACTCCCATAGTACTCAACCATCCATCCTAGTGATCACAGGAAACTATTTTCTTCTATTAAAAGTTGTAATAACTCCCAAGTATAACCACAAGTACTCCACCAGCCACAAGTTAATCAACCAGTTAATTATTGTTACTCTTAATTTTGATTTCCAAAGACCATACAAATAATCTTCCAAAAAATATAACTATTTCTGAGATTATTTAAGCTGGGTTCTTTACTCTCTTCTAAAGTTTGGTTATCAGAATACAAGGAGCTCATGCAAAACCCAGTCTTAAAATTCATCTCAAAGGTCAGGTCAAAATTATTTTAGTTGTTAAATAAAATAATAGTTTACAATTGATCTGAAATATTCTCTATTTAGTTTATTTTTTTGTAAAGATAACTCAGTTTTAACTTATATTGTCGAGTGGTTACTTCTCATGCAGTTTAAACTTTTTGAAGTTGCATATATCCTGTGACATGAAAACATGTTCTTATCTCAAGAACACCGCATCTTCGATGTGCTTCGACCAATAAGACTCATATAATCGTCATTATTGACAAACAATAAAGAAATGAGTTCAGCACACAGTCACACGGCTCTTGAGTTTTTTACTCAACTTCTTATCAGGTCACATCTAATATAGATGAGTATTTTTAGAATTCTACTTATTTCACATCCCATTAATTTTTCTTTATTGGTTTTAACAAATTTGGCCCTGTCCTGTCGAACTTCTGAACATAGCAACCTCCCTTGATTTTACTGTTCCCGGTTAAGTTAAAATAGGATAATAATCACGGGAGGTTGCTATTGTGCAGACTGCACATTTATTAAAAATAACTTAATTTTTTTCTCGTGGATTTTCCTCATAATGAAGGTAAGTATAAAAGCTCTTTTTGGCAAAGGTTAAATTTTATGATTAGACGGCGCTTCACGGTGTTTAGTTAGGAAGACAATAGTCTGTAACTATTCTGTTTTGTTTCCGTAATAAATCCAGAGGGGAAACTCGCGTGAACGGTTAAGATCGTTGCCTTGAAAGAAGTGGGGTTTGTGATCAATTCTGGAATTGGTCATAAATACTTTGACATGGAGCATTTACAAGTTAAGTGAACGGAAGTGTGGAGAGGGGGGAGGAGTCTGTTTTGAGAACCGATTAGATCGTGACTTGTAAGATACGGTTTGAGTGAATTGAAATAAAGTTGATCCAGTATCCTTTAACAGAATCATATCTTATGTGGAATAGGAAAGATCAAAATAGGATTTCAAAATAAAATTAGGAATTACTACGCGTTATTCCAGACTTGCTTTGAAGGGATAAGTACAAAGGCTACGATTTCATTCAGAGTTGAAAAAAATCTGTTGAAAAAGTGATTTTATGTTTAAGAAGACAAGAACTTTCAAACAATAATTCAAAACCTTCTTATATGGATTTGTAAAGACAACATCGGCATGTTATCCAGTACTATTTATTCAAAATACATTCCATATAACTGGTACAACATTATAAAATATTGTGAAATTTTACCGAAATCTTTGAAACAAGTTGTTAATGATTGTTGTTTATAAACAAACGTAAGCCATAGATGATAATGTGAACAAGCAAAATGGAGCCTTTACATTTTTTTAAATAAAACCTGGCACATACATTATATGAATGGCTTCATCTGAATCGTTTGATGTAACTATGTCTAGCCCCAAGAATTGTAATCGCCGAGCAATTTGTCACCCATATAGTTGGTTCATCATTTATTGATGTATCTTAAATTGTTTAAATTTTACAACAGTGTGAGGATCGTCAGCTCTAGAACCTGTCCAGAAGTGAATAAACGGACCATTAGTGAAAACAAATTATAAATGGCAAGATATCTCGAAATTGCTATTTTCTTATATAAAGAAAGCTCAGTTATCCACTGAACTTGAGAGACTCAAAAAAATTTATTTTAAAGCTACCTTTTACAACCTCAGTTATCCACTGAACTTGAGAGACTCAAAAAAAAGTTTTTTATAAAGCTACCTTCTAGTAAATCTCAGCAGGATGGCAAACTTCCTCGAAATTGCCATTTTCCTATCTTAAAAAAAGCTCAGTTATCCACTGAACTTGAGAGACTCAAAAAAAGTTTATTATAAAGCTTCCTTCTAGTAAATCTCAGCAGGATGGCAAACTTCCTCGAAATTGCCATTTTCCTATTTAAAGAAAGCTCCGTTATCCACTGAACTTGAGACTCAAAAAAAAATTTATTATAAAGCTACCTTTTACAACCTCAGTTATCCACTGAACTTGAGAGACTTTAAAAAAGTTTATTACAAAGCTACCTTCTAGCAAATCTCAGCAGGATGGCAAACTTCCTCGAAATTGCCATTTTCTTATATAAAGAAAGCTCAGTTATCCACTGAACTTGGGAGACTCAAAAAATTATTATAGAGCTACCTTCTAGTAAATCAACTCAAAGAAAAGAATTTAACTGGAAAAGTTAAAACCGTGTTAAAAGCAGTTAATGCGAGAAAAAACTGTATTGTGTACAGTGTTTAATCTTGCCCTAGATGTAATAGTAATTTTTAATTTGTTTAAGTTTTATAAATGCTCTTAAATGAGATCAATGATTTCATGATTGTACTCTCTCCAAACCAACTTATCACTGGTTTTAAACAACTGTCATTTTCGTCATAATATATTTCGTTGTAAATCTATAGATGGCTAATAAATATCTCTTTAAGAAGTGAATCAAGCGTAAATTAGCTTGGTCGTTCTTAAATGAGATAAAATATACATCTCAGCAGGAGCCACTTTGCTCTGTTGAATTTAGTCGTTGAGTTGAGAATTATAATATTTCTAGACAAACGTTTTCCCGAACGCTCAGAGCCGGAAAGCTCGACCCTTCGAGGGTTTCCAGCGTCGGTGCGTGGTAGTAGTTCCAACTGACGAGCAGTATAAGGAGAGGGTTAAGAGTCAGGATGTTGCGGGAAACAAGGATATACCTGACGAAGCAATCATGGAGATGAAAGGTAGCCCCAGCCATCAGCGTAGAAACGAAGAAACTCATCTTAAATACATGGGTATATATTTTACAAAAAGTTTTGTCCCTTTGGTTTATTTTAAATTTAAGTTCAAAGAAAAAAGTATTCTGTAAAATATATACCCTTGGAAAATATTCAGATTATTGTTTTAAAAAGATTTTTTTTTATTTAAAAATTATTTCTCCAAAATATTTATTTAAGTCTGAATATTTTCCTGAAGTTTATTGTTTTAGACCTAACCTGTTGTTATAATGTTTAGCAAACTTCGAGTTGCCGGCGGAGGAGGGTTCTCCCTTCAACGAGATCCTCTTCGTAGAACTCGACAGGGAGAAGGCTAAGGAGGTTGTTGATCTTTATAACAAGGTAGGATTATGGCTTAGAATCTCATACGCTTGGAACAGAATTCCAACCGGAGCCAATTTTGGTCAGACTGACCAGTGGTTAAGATCCGAATACATCGGATTCGCAAAATTTTGACTTCCTTGATCCGAATCCACGCGACAGAACACTTACCATATATTCAACCAAAAAAAACTGCTCTCAAAACCTAAATCTGCACTGTAAAAATGAGATTATTAAGCATTTTTTATTATTACTACTGTTAGCAGCATTGCCCCCCCCCCCAAATTTTATATTCCATTTTATTCATTCAAAAAATTTGGTGTTGATATTTGGTTCTTAGATCTTTAAAGGGACCGTTCCCTTAATTGGGTAATTTCAGGGTAAACTAAACAGCCTATTATTCGCTGTTGATTGGTAATAGTCTTACTTTTCAAAGACAACTGTGGCCGGAGAAAAAGCCGATTTTTCGTTCAGAATCTGAGCGCAAAGGGACGGTCCCTCTCTATAGACACTATTTGATGTTTTTTTTCAGTATTTGTGGATCAAAATAAATTTCGAATATAAAATTAAACCGTTGTATCAATTTTTTTGTTTTTTAACTTTCTATTTCTAAAATATCACTATTTTATTGCATTAAAAATTGTGTATTGCCTGTGTAAAAAGCTGAATTGAACGCGGCACGAAAAATGAAAAGTTGCGCACATACGGGAACAAAATAGACAGGAGGGGGGGGGTACAAAAATCGTATACTAAAAAAATACATTCATTTTGAATTTCTCGGACTGCGACTGCAGCTGATCGTCTTGAAGACAGGAAAGCTGACATACGTCTGACGTCCCTTTCCGCTCAAATTCTGAACGAAAAATCGGCTTTTTCTCCGGCCACAGTTGTCTTTGAAAAGTAAGACTATTACCAATCAACAGCGAATAGGCTGTTTAGTTAACCCTGAAATTACCCAAATAAGTGAACGTCCCTTTAAAAGCGTTCACATTTTAGACATTAGTGAAAACCCTAATGTTCTATTAATGTCTACTAATTCTAGGTCGCCAAAGAGAAAGGCTATGGTAAATCTGAAGGTGAAAGAAGGAGCTTCAAGAAGCCTAGACTCTCAAGAGGAGGTTCCACTCCAAGAGGATCATTCAGAGGAAACTTTAATCCGTAAGTATTATTTTACTTGCGGTTCAAAGGATCCGGATCCGCTTAATCCGCAAGATTTTTGTCTGCGTAAAATCAAAATCTGTTAAAATGTTGCCAAATATTACCAAAATGAAAAAATCCTTTTCAGGTAGAACTTTAATTTTTCTCTCCCAGATTTTCAAAAATCCGGGTTTATCTTATAAATATTTAATTAATTTCTCCAAAAAATATTGGCAATTTTGTTTGGTTCTTCTGTCTTGAATCCGTTAATCTTGAACGTCCAGTACAGTGCGAAAAATACGAGTTGAGTGAAGTAAGGTTATAAATAGATTTATTGTTTACGAGCTAGGTATAAACTGGTTTTGTGTTACACTTAACATTTTATTGTTTTGCTCACAACACTTTATACAAGAAAATATATATTTTTATCAAATCAATGACGGATTTGTTTTAAACCTTGAACCGATTTCCAGGGTTGTTTTTCTTCCATAAATAATTCCTGAACTTGATCTTCTTTCTCAATAAATAATTCAAACTTTTCTCTGATTCAAACTTAAAAATAAGATTTTAATTTCGCCTAAAAGTAATCAAGCAATTATGTCTTTCATGGCAATAAGTTTCTGTCAGATTGAATAAAGGTTTTTTTCAAATATTTTTATGTTTTTGTATAATTGCAGTCATTAATTACTCGACTCGAACTGAGAAAATTATGTATTCTATTCCGTCTGTAATGCGGATACACACCTTCTAGTATTACTTCTGCAACATTTGTAACTAAGTTGCACTAAACTTGGGCGCAGTAGAAATTTATGCAGAAGCTCATTTAGCCATGAAAACTATCAGGCCTGGATACAAGATACATTCTAGGGATGTACTTACACACACACTTTATTGGTAAAATAGCGTTGGTTACATCTCTGGATTAAGTGACAACCATTAAGCTTCAGATTAAATCAAAACGTTGTGTCTTTACATTTTTATTGGAGTTTTAATAGAGCAAGAAATCTTAAATCATTGACTCGATGTTATCAACAAATATTATAAAAAACCTAAGGTCCAACTAAAGCATTCCCAATTTATGGACTAACTCATGAATTCGGTTTTCAATAATTATAATATTTAGGCGTGGAGCTGGCTTCCGTGGTCGTGGAGGACCACCTTTCAGGGGTGGTAGAGGAATGCGAGGAGCACCTTATCCAGGATCCAGAGGAAACATGAGGAATGGGATGGGTCCCTCCCCCTGGGCAAATAAGAACCAAGGACCCCAGGGCTGGGGAACCTGGAACCAGGGAACAAACGCTGTTAATCCCATGATGGCTATGAATAATATGGGAGGCGGAATGAATGGTATGGGAGGAGGTATGAACGGCATGGGAATGAATGGTATTGGAGGAGGAATGAACAGTATGGGAGGTGGGATGAACGGTATGGGAGGAGGAATGAATGGTATGGGAATGGGAGGTGGAATGAATTCAATGGGTATGGGTGGTATGGGAGGAGGTATGGGTGGTATGGGAGGAGGTATGGGTGGTATGGGAGGTGGCATGGGCGGTATGGGAGGTGGCATGGGTGTAATGGGAGGCGGCATGGGCGGTATGGGAGGTGGAATGAGTGGCATGGGAGGAGGAATGGGTGGCATGGGAGGAGGTATGAGTGGCATGGGAATGAGCAGTGGTATGGGAAGCATGGCATCAAGATTAGGAGGTGGAATGGGAGGAGGCATGGGCAGTTCATTTTCTCAAAATAGAAACTCGCAGGTAAAGATTTTATTTCTTTAAAACTGTATTTTTTGAATAGCTTAAAATGAAACTATTAGATTAAACCTCATTCGATTAATTTTTAGCTGTAATACTACAAGCACTATTTAGGATTTATGGAAATCCTCTAAACTTTATATTTTTCAGAGTTTCGGAGGTGGAAGCTCAGGTGGATATTCCGTAACTAACAAATTCAACTCCTCAAGTCGAGGAGGCAGCAGAGGATCGCTTTCACGAGGAGGTGGAGGCAGTTCATACTCCAGGGGAGGAGGTAGTTCATACTCACCCAGGGGAGGCTCCAGAGGGTCCTTTAGAGCCGGAGGATCCAGAGGGAGACGTTGAACCGAAGAGAACAATAAACTAAAAATTTAAACTATTGTCCACGTGTATCGTACATACATGAACAATGAACATGGCGCAAGTTTCTAATCAACTCCTTCTTATCATTTTTTTGTAAATCAGAGACTAACCTTTCGCGCATTTGTAAATATATTCAGAGGAATAAATGTTTTGTCAACCATTTTTTTCAAAAAAAAATTATACTGTTTCTGGACTGGAGGAGTCTCAGCCGACTTCTTGAGTATTTTTTTTATTTACGGTTGATTAAAAGTAATTACTTCTGCGCTTTCTCATCACGTTGAGTTGACTTATTGAAACTTTTATCAAAGAACAATTAATTAGAAAGTTTGTATTCATATCTTCATGACTGAATTCAAAGGTACGGAGGTTTTTTCTAAAATATGCGGACTGCTGCTGTTGGAAATAATTTGATCAATTGTTAGTTCCCGAAATTGTATATAAAGTTGGGTGTCAAGTCCCATTCTTTTCTGTCAATCCTCAAATAATAGAGCTTGTCATATTAAACGAACCTTGCATTTTCGGCATCTTAATTTTTACACAATTTTTTTATTTTATCCTAGTGGCAGAAAACTTTTAATTTTTTGTTTAATTCTCGAACCCCGGAGTTCTAGTTTTATTCAGAATATTTTATGGTGTATGTATTTTGTCCCATCCAATCGTGAAAATTTGTGCTAAGTTATATTAAACGTATGCATAGTTGTGTGATTCCAAAATGTTCAATGATATTAAATATTTTTTTCATGATATATAAAACGCGATAGACATTTCTGCCGATCAAAATTCTCAAGATATATAGAATGAGTATTCAAAGATGTTAGTATGAGATCTATTCGGGCTCATTTCCAGATATTCCTGTAATTATTTCATTGCAGTTTAATAGGAATGTAGACGTTAATCAAGGATTTCAATTGCGCCTTCTTATACATTTTAATGAATAGCAATGTCTGATTCTCAACAATACCATTTAATTCTATCTTGTCTGTCTGGGTGTTCGTTTGTTTCTATCCAATAAACGTCAAAATGATTTAACCCATGGGACCCAAGTTTTCTGTAGTACCTCGGGTTACCGAGGTTACCCGAGGGAAGGTCTATGGATGATCGAATTTTCAATAATTTGCCTCGAACAAAATTCGATTTTTCAAAATTTCGAAAATCCGTGAAATTTTAATAAAAGCCGCAAATTTTTCGTTTTGATTTTTACTTTTTATACAAAGGGAACATTTTCACAATGGAAATAGAAGCCTAAAAGCCTAGTTTGGATAAAATGACAAAGATATCGTTGTTACGTTAGCCTGAAACTAGTCGATTTATTATAATTTCTTCTTTGTCTGCAGCATAATTCCGCAAGTCAAATTCAAATATAATAACGAAAAACTCTTCATTAGAAGGGCACCTTTGTGAATGGGACATGCAACACTATTTGTGAAGGTCCTTTAAAATTATATATCTACTGTGTTTAAGATAAAAGAAAAAGTTTTCAAAAAAGTCTAACAAAATTGTGGATTGATGTTGAAGTAAGGTTTAAATATAAAATGTTAAAGAAATGCAATCTAGATTGAAATAAATCTGGAGGCTAAGGAAGAAAGGATTACTGGGATTTTACTTGAGGAAAACTTATTGATTGGCCTAATTCCTTTTATTGAATTTCTTCTCCGGGTATTTAAGAGAGTTACATTTACGTTTATTCAAATGTATAGTGAGATGCATTATATTGTGGGACATGAAGGTTCGAGGATTTTTTGGCCACAGGAGTAGCAAAAAAATAAAAAAAAATTTCCAAAAATATCGATAAAACACCATACAGGAGAGTTACACAAAAAAGGTACAATTTTGCATCAAGCGCCGTTAGTCACACTTTTTTTTGACTCACTCTGCATGTATCAACATTTAATTGCTAAAATGTCGTCCTCCTATTCCAAATAAATCTCGTTGAAGCATTTTTTTTACAATTTCTGAAGAGTAATTTGTCTGGGGATAAGTTGTAATTTCTTATTAAATAGGTTTGTTTTTCATCAAAATATCGGTCACAGGGATACATACAGCTGGGTCAATAAAACTGCAAACTAGAAGACGACATAAATGCAGTTATGTGATTTTAATTTACACATCGTAATTTCCTTAATTTCGTATAAAGGTAGTTGTATTGTATCTCTATATCACAGTCTAAAATGAAAATGTCCAATTTAACATTTGAATCCCTTTTTTAGATTACTCCAAATGCGTACGTCGGTAGTCGTTTATGCTTCTCATTAACAATCCCTTTCCATCTAATTATAAATTTGGCTTTTCTGTCTGGATCCGATGAAAAACGACTGAACCGATTGGGCCCACATTTTTATGTGACAATTAACATGACCCCAGGGAAGGTTTAGGGACGCTTAAAAGTAAACAGGTTTGACTTTAAAGCCTCGTTTTTTTTAAATTTTAGATATCTATTAATGTTATCAGGAAATTCCCCAAAATTTTGAGTTTTTCAATTACTAAGAAAAAATGATCACTTGAAAAAAGGTAGCTAGAGGAGTGCCACGGAGGCCTAGTTAAAAATATTTATGATATTGCAAATTGTGAATATAATTTGTAGGTTTAATGGTTAGGGTTAGTGCAGGACAGCGTGTCGAAGATGCATGAGTATGAAAAGAGGGTTGGATAGGTTTGATTGATCTGAGTAGGGGTAGGAGAAGGAAGGGTCCGACTCTACAGATATATTTAGATTAATCTCTCCTTTAACCCAGATATTAGGTGTGATGGATTACAGTAATATATATATTTATTTTTTTGTTTCATGAGGATCACGTAACATGTGAGATACACTTCAAAATTAAAATCTTTCAATTTAAGGGTTAGTACGCCAAAAGGTTTAGTAAGGTTTAAAATTCGGTGATGGTGATGGACCAAACCTCTGTAGAGTAAAAAAAGTAGAAGTTAGTTCCACATTTATTGAAAATATATTTCGGTCTGGGTTGACCCTCGTCAGTTCTAACGAAATAATAACCATCAAAATCGACAAAAAAAATTGTTAAAAACCACAAGAAAATAGTAAGGTGTTAAAATAATTTATATGAGGATATAAATGAGTATGTAGATTGTAGTGAAGTTAGGCTTGCTTCATGCAAAATATTTACGCTAACCAAAGATATAAACGATTATATTAAAAACATTTTTCGTTTTCTGTTTTGACAAATCGTTTTGTTAAAGAACTCGCATAATGTAATAAAAGCAAACTTAAATTATCGAGAATTCAATTTTGTGATAAATAATCACATGTTTGTTGAGCACTTCAAAAGTAAAAAAAAACTCTAGATGTAAACTCAAAACGATGCGCATCAGTAGCAATGAGCATCGCTTTGTAAGGTTTTTCACTACAAAAAAATCTTAAATGTTTTATCATATTTCAAATTATGTTAATATATAAACCTACTTTTCTCCATTGTGCAGAATATTTACCCTGGTCAATATATTAATCAAAACGATTTTTCAAAACAATTAGTAAAATCGGTTTTCGATTTTATTTTTGCGTTTTGAAAAATCCATTGGTACTTGTGTCTTTGATCAGAAATTCGCATAATGTAAAAAAGGCAAGAATAAATCGAATACATTGAGAACAAATGAGTGTAAATGTATGCTGGCTTGATTTTTATTTAAACTGGCGAGAGAGAGAAAATATTTTAGCACAGAACTAGTTTTTGCCTGTTACAAGGTCCGGTGCATTTAGTTTCCGGAAACCTGCTGAAGAAAACCTTTTAAAACATCTGAAAATTTCAATAAATTACCCCGCCCGAGTTTTTAGTCCATCCGGAGGCAGTTTTATTCTATCCTGTATCTTTTTGTGCCCAAACTCTCATGAACCCCCCCCCCCCCAATGGGTAACTCAAAGAAGATGTTAAGCCTAGAATGAAGCAATTTTGCGCATTAAGTCTGGATTTCTAAATCTAACAGAATCATTAGATCTCAAGATTCTAGAATCTCCTTCTCTGCCTCCTAATCTCACGGATAACTCATTTTATTAAAACTAAATATTTCAAATTTTGAAATAAACATTTGGTGCAAAACCATGATTTAAGAGAGAAGGGATGGATTAATTTTATGTTGGATCAGGAATTTGAAAAATGTGAAGAAAAATTTGCGTTCAACATCGAGCTGGAACTGCTCTTATTCTAAATATTCTAAATATTTTTCTATTCATTAGACAGATCATAGTTAAATTAAAGTATGAATTTAAGATAATTTGTACTAATTGTATCTAATTTTGATAAAACAGTTTTCATTTAACAATTATAGATTAGTTTTCATGTAAATAATCATTTCATCTAGATATTTTAGAGTAGTTTTTTACCTAATTTTTAAATATTTTTCATCAAATCATTGGACAGTTTTCATCGAATATTAAGAAATTATCATCTATTTATCAAGTAATTTCATCTAGTTTTGATGTAGTTTTCATCTAGTTTAGTTCTGATGTAGCTTTCATCTAGTTTTGATGTAGCTTTATCTAGTTCTGATGTAGTTTTCATCTAGTTTTGATGTAGTTTTCATCTAGTTTTGATGTAGTTTTCATCTAGTTTTGATGTAGTTTTCATCTAGTTTTGATGTAGTTTTCATCTAGTTTTGATGTAGTTATTATCTAGTTTTGATGTAGTTTTCATCTAGATTTGTATCCATGGACCAGTTAAAAATCATAACTTGAGTCTAACGGTCGTCTTCCTCTTCCAGAGTTTTACGTGCCCCACTGTATGTTTAGTTAAACATTTGTTAACACAATAATACAGTTTGTCATCTTATCAACAGAACGTTTCTTTTCCTAAAATATTTAAGTATTTTCAGAGGGAGGGGGGCTATGGCGGCACAGCCCCCCTCCCATAAATATGAGTAAAGAGCTTTATGATAAAGAAATCTTCCATAGTCTGAGAAGAATAACTCCAAGCTTTGAGGGAATATTTGCAAAAAAGTATTTGAGTCTTTGTCACAAACTCAGATTTTCTAATCTCAATATCTTAACAAACCAATGTCTTTGAGTTCAAATATTTCAAAATTAGAATTTTGTCCGATAAAATAATTTAAGTTTGAAATGTCAAAGGTTTACACCACCAGCTAAACTCCAATAAAATAACTGATTAAATTGGTGCTACTTTCAATTTCATCCGATATCTGATATCTGAAAAACTGTTTTTGAACGCGTCTCACAGAGTTATGTATACGTTAAAATATCGTTTTCCGCAATAAAGTTAATTTTTGGTGCCCAAAATTTTTATCTCGTTTCGGAACATTTCCGTCAGTAAACCTTAAACCGAAATCCTGAAATACAGGGTGTCCCAAAAACATGGAAATTCAGTGACGAATTGGATATCGTCTTTGTTATAAATTAGCATTGTAATACCTAATTTCAAAAGCCATATTATTATTATCTCTGCTAGAGTTTATTTTATGAAAAGATGTGTCTATAATGTCTCTGCAAGATGAAGAGTGAAGTTTACTCTGTTTGTGTACTGCAATTTTCTTGTTTTATTAGGTTAGGTACAACCGTCATGCAATCAAAACATAAACAAACAAAATTCTTACAGATTACAGCTTTCTCATTAGGTATCACTAAACTAAATCAAAGAATTATCTAAAAAGACGATATCGAATTCGTCACTGAATTCCCATGTTTATTGGGACACCCTGTATTTGAGAAAAAGTAAATAAAAGTCCTATAATTGTAACGATACTCCACCTGCATCAGAATTGTTAAAACAAAGTGTTATAACATGTATAGTTCCTTAAATGTCGTTGATGTTTTGGGCGTAGGAACGAAACCGGTTTGCTGGGGAGGAAAAGTTTGGTTGTAAATTTCAAGTTTTGGATTGAATTAGGTAATCACGTGGTCCCTTGAACAAACTTTTACTTGTGTAAACTTCTCTTCTCAGAGTTATTGTTTAGGATGGAATACAAACTCAACAAATCCACGATTCTTTAATTGCATGAAATGAATGAAATGTAATAAAATGCAAAAAAGGACATGAAGTTCTGAATAAAAAATATTTTAATTGTTTTTATTTGAAGGAAAAAAGTGATACTACGAGACGATTAAACTCTTAAATCGTGGAACCAACTTGCTTCAAATTTTGTTTAGCGGAAATCAAACCAAACCAAATCATGGAAGGTGAGGAAGGTGAGAGCAAGGGAGGGGATGGAGATTCGAGGAAATTGAAGACGAGTTAATTCAAATATCCAGGCAAAGACGGGTACCTACACGCTGGTACGTTTTCAGGGTCCAAATTTGGCATAGTGTTAATAAAGAAATTGTTTTAAAGATAGGTTTTTTCTAAACATGTGCTTTTCTTCTATATTTTAACACTAACAGAAAATATAAGATAAAAACGAACCAAAACGAATGTGTTATAATTATCGTTTTATGATTTTTTAAAAATTTCTTTTATTTTAGGATAAAAATATTGCAAAGTTTATCAAAGCAAAACTTAATTTATGACAGTTTTATGAAAAGTTTCCAAAAAACGATCAATAAAACGATTTCAACTCTAAGATCATGAAATACTTAATGCGTTGATCACACCGAAAAGTTCAGATATTTTTATGTTTTTATCAAAGTCTAAGAATATTAGAAACCTATCTATTTGGTACCTACCGTACCATAAAATTATCTGAATGATCTATTTTAAAAAATTGTCGAGGTAAACAACTACCATCTTTAAATACTAATACTCATGAAAGATGAAACGTGAAATATTAATAAATAAATAAATATATTAATATAAAAATAATCATATTCTTGATGGAAAACATATTAGAACTAGACTCATAACGATGCATATTCATGAAGTATAAGGTTGTATTTGCCAAGAAATTATTCAACAAATATGTTAACGACAAATATAGATACAAATACACGGAGAGGAGAAAGAAAATTGATAAAATTCAATCATTCTTAAACATTTTTTTATAATTATTAAACGTGAAGACAATTGTGCAATACTAGGCTTTCAGGACGCTTCGCGCCCTTCTTCCATTTCAATTGTGAGTATTTTTCTCTTTGTATACATTGTAAAACAAAACAAAAATGAGTCAAATCAAATAAAAAATCCGTAGTTTTTTAAAATTTAATGCAAAACATCTTTTGTTGGAGGCTAATTTTTGAGGTCACACACAAAATTTGGACCCGATCGGTTCAGGCGTTTAGACGTTAGATACAAACAAACAGACAGACAAGCAAAGTAAATGTATAGAATAGATACACACAATTATATTGTAGTCGTTTAATATTCTTTCATTTTTCATATTAAAGTTAGAATTTCAACTAGACATGAGATAGTAGGAATTAAACCTTATTCCAAGACTGGTTAAATCTTGGAATATTGAAGCTGTGTTCTTAAACCATTCAGTGAATTGTTTGCTTTAAAAGGAACTGATCACGAATCTCAAACTCTAATTTTCTAATCCTTAAATCTTTGTAGCCTAATGACCTTTGACTTTCAACTTATTAATTCTATAAGTCAAGAATTGAAATATCAAATATTTGCACCATTAGACTGCAAAGATATAGGGATTGTAAAACAAATTGTCTACAGTGAGATTTCTTTTGCGAGGACAACTATTTTGTCAAAGAATTTTTTTCCCATTTGCAGGGATCCAAGAATGCAAGAAAAAAGTCTCAATAAATTCCTTCCAGTTCTCTTTTTTTATTTCATAATTTTTTGTTGTTGTTTGAATTCTTTTTTTGATTGAACTACAGTATTATTTTCACGTCTATATTGAGTGCACACTTCTCTAATCCAATCATTAGTGAAGAAACCATTAATCTCAGAAATGAACCTAATCCTTATCCTGGGAACCTGTATAAGCAGGAGATGCATCCAACTAACAAATATTAGAAGGGTTGGTGTACTGCAGTGTATACATTCAACCCACCTGAAATGTAGATAAACTTTTGTCAACCATTAACCATGATACATGTAAAGTCGTCTTTAACTTAGAACCCCCTCTCGGAGACAATAAAATCCAAACCAAATAATTTTAGGCTCCGTCCTTTGTTCTCCCATCGGAGTGTAAATAAGCATTGTGAATCCATCAATTTTCAAAAGTTAAACAAAGAATATTTTCACATAAAGAATTAGTGACTTTCGTTAATAATTAATTGTCATTCTTTTCAGAAGTTTAAAAAAACGTCTTAGGACTGTCCGACGATTTAACCCTCTGCTATCTCAAAATAGATCGTAAGAATCTTTCCATTATAAACATTCATTGTAACAATCTTAAATGACGAATCTATGAATAAAAAATCTTATTTCTTTCTTAAAAATTACCGGCTAAAAATATGCTTCATTTTGAATTTCTAAATATAAAATGTTCTCATAAAAGCCAGTTTTCAAGAAGAAATTTTAATCTGAAAATAATATTTCAAGGATAATTTATATAATCGATAATAAGAATTTTTAATCTGTAAATTTTCTGAAAACAATTTTTTTGACGTAGGATTAAAGACATTTTTCTGGAATTTTAGAAGAATGACTTTTGAAAACTTTTTTAACATTCATAGCATACAATTATACACAATATTGGAAAATAATTTAAGACATTTATATACTAGTTATAATTGAAGACAATCTGAAGAAATTTTCGCTGCAGAATTTCTTCTGGAATTTTGGTAGCTTAAGACTTCCACTTTCCGTACATCCTGGAAATCATCTCTGGATTAATTATATACATCTAGCTTGGGAACCCAGCGGTCCTCAGGTTACACATTGTTACTGCCGCCGATACATCTAGCTTGGGAACCCAGCGGTCCTTAGGTTACACATTGTTGCTACCGCCGATACATCTAGCTTGGGAACCTAGCGGTCCTCAGGTTACACATTGTTACTACCGCCGATACAACCAGCTTGAGAACCCAGCGGTCCTCAGGTTACACATTGTTACTACCGCCGCTACAACTAGCTTGAGAACCTAGCGGTCCTCAGGTTACACATTGTTACTACCGCCGATACAACTAGCTTGGGAACCCAGCGGTGCTCAGGTTATACACATTGTGACTACCGCCGATACATCTAGCTTAGAAACTTAAAGCCAAACTAAGAACATTCACGTAGCTCCCCCGAGTTCCCCAATCAAAATTTGAGGTTAATCGGTTCAGGGGTTCCTGAATCATGGTCGGACAAACAAACAGACAGGTGGTACAACCATATATATATATTCGAAAGTCGAATTCGAAACTTAGGTTTAGAACTGACCCTGAAAGGTTTTTAGGAGAGGAAGAGATGAAGTTTCCATTTATCTTTTTCAGATCAGACAAAACCAGACTAGGGAGGGAAGGACAGCCACATTAATTCTTCGCCACACACTTTCTCATCCATACCACAGCCATAATTTTAATCCGTGCAAATACTTCTTTTAAAGTACTTATTTATAGAGATTTTAAAACCCTGCCACATTTACAAAATAGTTTAGACGTCAAGGGTTTAAAAAATATAAATATACCAAAAGAAATGAAAATGAGAAGAATGTGGCTCGGATGAAGAATTCCTGCGGCTAGCCTTTCCTCCCTCACGAGCTACTAAAGGAATAAACCTAAGTTTTTACTATTCTAACTTTGCTAGTTTAACTCGTAGAGTTGGATGTTTTCTAAAGATAAACTTGTAAAGATTGATACATTTTCCACAAAATTGACTCTGCCAGAGTAACATGAATAATGATAGTTTCATTTATGAAAAAAGAAAAATAATGATAAAAATGATCCAGTTATAGTAGAACTAGTTTTCAGGTCTACAGGTTCTATTTAGCAGTAGAGTTTGGCTCACCTACTTAATTGATTATGAAAAATTGTCATTAGTGTTAAATAAAAAAAGATGATTAACTTTTGAAAAAGTTCCATATCTCCTTGAATACTATACTCCTATACTTGAATATTTTTTCTGAAAAAGGGACTGACTATGAGTTCTGTTAGATCAGAAAGTCAAAGTTAGAAGATTTGACTTTGTGGCAAAAACTTAATTCCATTCTTATTTCAATTTAAAAGTAAAGGTTTGTATTTTGTCAGACTAGACTTAAAAGTTTTGTCCGAACAAATATGATTAAAACTGTTTATTTTCATTTGTAGGTTCTCAACAATAGTGGCTTGTGCATTTCTGCCTTCAATTTATAGATTCTCAACAATAGTGGCTTTCGAATTTCTGCCTTCAATTTGTAGGTTCTCAACAATATTGGCTTGCGCATTTCTGTCTTCAATTTGTAGGTTCTCAACAATATTGGCTTGCGCATTTCTGTCTTGAATTTGTAGGTTCTCAACAATAGTGGCTTGCGCATTTCTGTCTTGAATTTGTAGGTTCTCAACAATAGTGGCTTGCGCATTTCTGTCTTCAATTTGTAGGTTCTCAATAATAGTGGCTTGCGCATTTCTGTCTTCAAAAACAATTGCGAAATTAAAAGAGTTGAACAATTTTTAACCACATTATCTTAATAAATTGATCAATAATTCGAAGATAACGACGATGTTTATTTAGGTACTGGTTGTGAATCGGGCATGCCCCTTTTTTTAAATAAGAGGTCACTTAATATTACAAAAACAGTCCCTTTAACAACAAATACTATGAGAAGACGAAATGTTTGTTTTACAAAAGCTGGAAGGAAAAGAGAATAACTTTTTAATCGGGAAACTTTTCAGAAACATTTTTTTCTTTTCTTAGATCTATAAATTTTTCTTCTTTACTTGATATTTCTTTTAATGATTTGGACACATTGAGTTCATGAAGAACATTGTTTGATCATGTTTTTTTAAAGAAACTTTTAAAAACAAAAGAAATCGGCAATTTTTAGCATCCTCACTTTTCCAATATAATTTTGAGAATTTCTTTGAATTTTAGGCAAAACTTTAAATTCATGTTCCCAAATCAAATTTCACTATATATTGTTATTTATTTCATTTATTTTTTTGCTGAATATTAGACATCTTAGATCTTGTCATCTTTGTATTTTTGGGAATAGGTTTCCTCAATTTGGAATCTAAAATATGTATTGATACTAGGGTTTCCATGCGAACGAAAACACCCGCGAAAAAATGCGAAAATTTGCGAAAATTTTCTTACCAACTTCGCAAACGTTTTGGCGAAATTTCTCATTTTTTCGCGCAAACGAATTTTGCGAAAGGAAGCAAAAAGGAAATATTGCGAAGCACGCAAGAAAGTATTCGCAATTATTTGCAAAAGTTTTCGTTCGCATTTTTTTCTACGAACGGAATGCAAAATTTTCACGAAATGATTTCCCCATTGCACAGGAAACAATAATTGATACTCACTTCTAATTTCCAGTGACCTTTCCATTTAAGTGTTTTAAGAATGTTAGACTTAAAAAATTTCAAAATAATTTACACATTAACAAAAGTTATCTCTCTTTCAAACGCCACCAAGAAAAACTTAAAGAACTTTTAGTTAAAAAAAGTGAAAACAAAAGAAAAGTTGAAGGAGATATGACAGCAATTATGCATTTAATTAAATAAAAATGGGGTTGAGAAAAATACGTTAATAATTCCTGAGATAATTAAAATTTATGTTTAAAATGAATATTTTTTAATGTTCTGGCGCAAAGGGAGAGACCGGCTAGATATTTCAGTTGAGCTGAAAATGCAGTATTGTAGAGAAAAACTTTTGAATTTATTTGATACCTTATTTGAGACATTTTTTATGGTGTACAATTTTTAAATAAGAGCATGAAACCGTTTGTAATATTTCACCAGTTGTTTCAATCAGCAGAAGAAACTATGATTCAATTACTGACTATATCTCGGACAAAAAATGCCAAACATTATTTTACAGACAAAGGAATTGAATCATTGTCACAAACTCAAATTTTCTAATCCCTATATCTTAGCAACTTGATGGAGCAAACCTTTGATATTTCAAACTTAGATTATTTAATCTACCAGAACTCATAGTTTGAAATATCTAAGGTCTACGGCATTGGGTTGCAAAGATATAGGGATTAGAAAATCTGAGTATGTGGCAAAGACTCAATTCCTTTGCTGTTTAGAAGCATATTTCCTAAAAGAAACTATCGATGAAAGCCATAATAGAACTATAGAATCGATTATTTCATCATCATTTTTACCTTTGGTGTTTCTATAATTTTATTCGTAGATTTCTTTAAAATGTTGTCTTCGCAATTAAAATTTAAAAAAAAACTCCAACAAGCGATATTCACTGTGAGAATTCGATAATCTTATTTTCAATGATTTAAGTTCATTATTTTTCCCAATTCCGCAAATACAAAGTTCTGTCCGGAAATACAAAGTTTTCCGAAAATACAAAGTACTATCCGCGAATATAAAGTTTTCCACGAACACAAAGTTCTATCCGTAAATACAAAGTTCTATCCGCAAATACAAAGTTCTGTCCAAAAATAAAAAAGTTTTCCGAAAATACAAATTACTATCCGTGAATAAAAAGTTCTATCCGTAAATACAAAGTTCTATCCGCGAATACAAAGTTCTGTCCGGAAATACAAAGTTCTGTCCGGAAATTCAAAGTTCTGTCCGGAAATAAAAAGTTCTGTCCGGAAATTCAAAGTTCTGTCCGGAAATACAAAGTTCTGTCCGGAAATTCAAAGTTCTGTCCGGAAATACAAAGTTCTTCCGCAAATACAAAGTTCTATCCGCAAATACAAAGTTCTGTCCGGAAATGTAAAGTTTTCGTCCGCAAATACAAAAATCGCATAATCCCAGTACAATTGACAAGTTTTCAAATATTTAGGAGTTCGTCCTATAATATTTGTAATATTATAGGACGAACTCGATCCTGATGATGCCAAAGTTTTTGGCGAAATATATTGAGAAGAAAATGATTAAAACGATCTAAAGTTTACAACTAAAAATATGTAAAAATGCTACAGACGTAAAACAGAATGTAATCAAATTGTAAAAATTTATTAGAAACGGAAATATAAAAATCTAGATTCAGAAAATTTTCTCAATTGTCTCATGAATCCTAAAGTTTTTCTTTACAAAACTGCACTTTCAAGCCTCTCCCTTTAATGATATAATATCAAATGAAATGATGTTAAAGAAATGAAATGGATGACTTTGTGAAAATCCAGATAAGTTTGTATATAGAGAACCCTAATCAAAATTATAAATAAACATTAATTAAGCAACTTAAAGTTCATCAAAAATATCATGTTAAAAATCAAGTTCTTTTTGGAGGATTTAGGTTAGATTTATCAAAAGGGAAATATGATTATCATCTTACATACTTTTTCCTTTTTTCATCTAAATTATCATAAAAGCTACATATAGAAAACTTGACAGAAGTTCGTAGCTCCTACAGTTTTCATTTTACCCGCAAGTATGAGAGAAGAAAAGGAATTGAGTCTTTGCCACAAATTCAAATTTTATTTTATTGCAACCTAGTGGTTTAAACCTTTTGATGTTTCAAACTTAGATATTTTGCTGTAACTAAATTCATAATTTTAAAATATTTAAGGTCTCCGACATTGGGTTGCAATTAGGGAAATATCAAGGGTTTACCAAATCGGTTTGCAAAAATATAGGGATTTGAAATTAGAGTTTGTGGCAAAAACTCAGTTTCTTATCCGTTTCCTGGTTTGTTTTAGAAAAATATATCTCAGCTAAAATGTTAGAATGACGTGGGTTTCACGTATACTCTTTATACCAGGGTAATATTGTTTTTATAATATTCTGTTTTCTCGTGAATTGTGTGTACTGTTCAGTGTACCTCAAAGTATTATGAAGATGTCCCCCCACTCCTAGTTTTACACCTCAACTCGTCCTGGATTTAATTTAAAAAGAAACCGTGGTGCTGCCCGCCTCAAGCTCCTAAAATAAATCCTTGGTGCTGCCCGCCTCCAGCTCCTGAAATGAATCTGCGGTGCTGCCCGCCTCCAGCTTCTAAAATGAATCTGTGGTGCTGCCCGCCTCCCGCTCCTAAAATGAATCTGCGGTGCTGCCCGGCTCCAGCTTCTAAAATGAATCTGTGGTGCTGCCCGCCTCCAGCTTCTAAAATGAATCTGTGGTGCTGCCCGCCTCCAGCTTTTAAAATGAATCTGTGGTGCTGCCCGCCTCCAGCTTCTAAAATGAATCTATGGTGCTGCCCGCCCCCAGCTTCTAAAATGAATCTATAAATGATAAAATACTCCGGAAGTTTAAAGATTGTTAAATTACTGACCAAAACTCGATTGAATTCAAATAGAAGAACCCGAATGCATCTTGCCCTGGTTAGTCTCCTGTTGGTTGATACCCTGATGTATATGTACTATGTATGGCTTGAACCAAAACACAGATATTTCCTAGCCTAGAGCTACCCGTTGTTTAGAGAAGATTGTTTAGTGATGAATTTTCAACACAATGGACATTAAACTCTTTATGGACATTGTGTAAACTTTAATTTTTATTAATCTAAAAGGAGAACAAATTCTACAGTCTACACTATGCAATAGATGTATATTAAAGGGTGTTAGAAAAAACAATATCCTGTGTCCGAATTTAATGAATTTGAGCCGCGTTTTAAACCCGCCAAAAAACAGTTTCAATTGAGCGCTGGCTTAAATCTTGAAACATTTAATACAATTTTAAGTGAAACCAACCATATTTGAGCCGCGTCTCAAATTTAAGCCGCGGCTCAAATTCTTTAGATTCGGCCTCATGGAAAATAAGCTTAAACTATAAAAGGGTATATTTTTCAAAAAATATGCATATCTTTCTTTTTGAAGAGTTACACATAACTTTATCACCTTTAGGCAAATATTAGCTCCCCATGATTCTCCCAAGAACGGCATGTTAAATTACTTAACTGTCCCCTGGGATAGAGTTGTTTAAGAATAAATAATACATAATTATATATGATATGTAATCAGGAAATCTGTCCTAAATTTCATCTGTCCTACATTTCATCTGTCCTACACTTTATCTATCCTACACTTCATCTGTCCTTCACTTCATCTGTCCTAAACTTCATCTGTCCTACAATTCATCTGTCCTTCACTTCATCTGTCCTACACTTTATGTAACCTTTACTTCATCTGTCCTACACTTTATCTATGCTACACTTCATCTGTCCTACACTTCATCTGCCCTACAATTCATCTGTCCTACATTTCATCTGTCCTACTCTTTATCTATCCTACACTTCATTTGTCCTACACTTCATCTGTCCCCCACTTCATTTGTTCTACAATTTATCTGTCCTCAGCTCTTTTGTCCTACACATCTGTCCTCACCTCATCTGTCCTACACATCTGTCCTCACCTCATCTGTCCTTAAACTCAGTTTGAAACATACACTTCCCTATGCTTGAAAGAGTTGTATATATGCTAGAATTGAGTATGTTTTATTTTATATATATATTATATTTATTTTATATTTATGATCCGAAAACCGAGTTTAAGAGCAATGAACTAGGTATTTATTTCTAATAATTTAATACTGAACATACTTCGTACATAGAACCATCAGAAATTATAAGGAAACTAAACTAGAAGTTTTGTAGACCTACAGTGATAACCATTGTGCAGTGTAAACAGACCCATTTCACAAATCAAGTGATTTGATAACTTTACACTAGTAACACTGTTTGCTTTGTAACAACATCAAATGAATTTCAGTATTGTCTTAATGTCGTCTTCCTATTCTGCAGTTTTCTGGTTATCACTGTATGTATACACAAGAATACAGAGAATTATTGGAATTATGTTTCCGACTAGGGTTCTTTAAAATAAATCGTAAATAAATGAAATATTCATGAAAAAACAAAAATATGTCTTTTCTAAAATGGGGGGAACAATAATATTTATGCTTTAAACCGTGAGGAAAGGGTCGCAAAATTGAAAACTTTGCAAAAACACATCCTCTAAACCAGGATCTGACTCTTATTATTATGTGATATCATTATATTTATGCTTTAAACCGTGCGGAAAGGGTCGCAAAATTGAAATCTTTGCAAAAACACATCCTCTAGACCAGGATCTGACTCTTATTATGTGATATCATTATATTTATGCTTTAAACCGTGCGGAAAGGGTCGCAAAACTAAAAACTTTGCAAAAACACATCCTCTAAACCAGGATCTGACTCTTATTATGTGATATCATTATATTTATGCTTTAAACCGTGCGGAAAGGGTCGCAAAACTAAAATCTTTGCATAAAAACATCCTCTAAACCAGGATCTGACTCTTATTATGTGATATCATTATATTTATGCTTTAAACCGTGCGGAAAGGGTCGCAAAATTGAAATCTTTGCATAAACACATCCTCTAAACCAGGATCTGACTCTTATTATTATGTGATATCATTATAAACTTTAATATACATTTATCAGTAGAAAATTGAGTAAAATCATTTAAACAATTGAAATCTTTGCAAAAACACATCCTCTAGACCAGGATCTGACTCTTATTATTATGTGATATCATTATAAACTTTAATATACATTTATCAGTAGAAAATTGAGTAAAATCATTTAAAACAATTGAAACATTTCATAGAAAAAAGTATTAATTGATTGGTAAAGTAATCAAGGGGCAAGGCGTAGTAACATTCGGATCATAGATATTGAATTATTTGTATAACATCGCGCACTGTGTTAAGGAATTGATTCCTTATCACAAACCCTGATAATATATCTTTGCAACATAATGGTGTAACCTTTGATATTTCAAACTTAGATTATTTGATCCAACATAATTCACAGTTTGAAATATCTAAGGTCTACGGCACTGAATTGCAATGATGAGATTAGAAAATCTGAGTTTTTGTCAAATACTCAATTCTTTGAAAGGAAATCTGATAGTTATGTACAGGCCTAAGAGTCAAATGTTTTTATGAAGTCTAAATTCAATTATTTTTTTTGGAGATTAATCTTAATAATAAATATTGATTGAATTGAAAATAATTGTCGATTTTGAGCTAAACTATTTCTAAATAAGTGATCTAAACATTTTGAGAAATATATCATTTGCATTATTTAAAAATTTTTAAATACTTGGCAAAACTTCTTAAGTAATAGGAAGAAAAACGCCGACATACATTTTTCCGGTACTTACTGTATTAAAGGGATTGTACATGTAATTTCAAATGACCCTCCATTGATGAAATGGCATGTCCGATTCGCAACAGTACTTGTTTGATATGATGAAATATAAATCATCTTCTTTTGTAAAGTTGATTATTTTCAATTGTGGTTTCACTATAAATGTGTTTTTTGCTTCAGAAACGATATGAAGGAGATTGTTAGAATTAAACACAAGCTAAAAACGACGCTTTATAGCTTTGATCAGATAAAAGTTTAATTGGTACCATTGTGAATCTAGTGTTTCCATCCTTAAATGGAAGGTCACTTGAAATGACAATGAAAATGTCTTTAATCAGCTATGATCTGTTAGTCAATATATATGATATATGATTGTTAACCCTAAACAATGAGTTACTCCGTTGTAAAGTCGTCTTTGACTAAGATTTTCTCCGGCAGCCAAACCAAACATTACCTCCGATGAACAGTACAAACAATTTTCACGTGCAGTAACCTCGCTTCAAAAAAGTTATAAAATAACACTTAAAAAATAGTGATTTACATTTAAAATAAATTGCCATTCTATTTCAGAAAACAAAAAGTTGTTTAAGTAAGTTGTTCAATAACCGGACTATAAACTTTTACCCACTAATAGTAAACATGTCTCATTATAACAAAACATTACATTTATACTCTGTAAACCTTTGTTCATTAAATGTATTTTTCAGGATCGAAATAAATTGAATACCATTTATTATCGACTTTCGGGTTAAATAGAGGATAGGAAGGATATTCTGTGAATGTTTGAATGTTATGAATGTTTGTGAACTCTAGTTAATCGGGACTATTGGTTTGGGTAATATATTCTCTCTTGGTTCGGTCCCTGGAAGTTTACTGTAGTAATTCTCACCACACATTTCGAGATCACCCCCTTTTAACTCAACAATGATATATGATATATGATATACGGAAAACAAAAGCAAAGTATAATGCTCCATGAGTTTAATACGTTTTATAAAGATTTAATCTAAACAAATCCAGACAAAACATTGGAATATTTTATCTTTTGAATGATCATCATTTTTACTTACATCCTCATGTCTAAGTTTCAAACTGTTAACAGGCTTGAAAATTGATAATTTAGTAAGATAGGAATTCCTGTTCACACAAAACTTAAAGTTATCATTTTTGATACAGGGTGTCAAGTTTTAAGCTAGCGTTATGATTTTTGTGGATTTTGATATTCCTCAAAACTACGGGGGTAACATTGGAGTGTAGGTGATCTCCTCATATTTCTTGGCAACCTCGCGCGAGACTATCTTTCTATTTTACCCTAACCTGACCAGAGCGGAAAACTTTAGAATTGGCTACCTTTAATCGCTTAATCTAAATATCCAATATGGACACCTTTTATTTCTACTTAATCCGAACTTTTTCTCTCTTTTAGGATATCCCTAATTTGTTCGGACCAATGAGAGTTCTCTCATTTCAAATTTCAAAATTTCTCGGCTCCTGATTGGCTGTTCAGGTGTCTGCAAACGCAAGCTGAGAATATTCTGATATAGCCAGAATGCTCTTCATTGTTCTTAGTTAGTTTTATGTGGGCGTGCAGGGGGGGGGGGTTACTGAACATCTGCACAAATTAAAGCCTGAGGACTCGGGCAACGCCGGGTATTTCTTCTAAAGTGATAACAAGAAAACTGTATAATAGGACGACGACTTTACAGCAATACTAAAGTGCATTTTATGTTTTTACAACGTAAAATGCTTCACTAGAAAGTTATTAAATAACCTATTAAGTTGTGTGGGTTTGTTTACACTGCACGATTGCCATGCCTCATGTTCAATGGGCTCGTTTAAGTTATAACTTGAGTCTTAAAGTCGACTTACTAATCCAGATATGTATATGTATGTATGTAAAGACATTATTAATATTAGATAAATATACATGTATGAGTTTACATATATTAATGTATATATATATGTATGTATGTATATAAAGACATTATTAATATTAGATAAAAATATATGTATGACTATACAGATATTAATGTATATATATATGCTCAAGCTAATTCATGAATCTCAAGTATGGTTAATTATTAGATACTTGTACTATAAGACAGCCGGATATCTTAGAACACAAAGGAATTGAGTCTTTGCCACTAACTATGATCTGGTCTTATCCCTTTAACGGTGGAACCCAATGTTCTTAGACCTTAGATATTTCAAACTATGAAGTCTCTGTTAGATTGAATAGTCTATGTTTGAAATAGCAACGTTCTACATCATCAGGTCAGGTTATAGGGATTGGAAAATTTTAGTTTGTATCAAATACTCAATTCCTTTATTCCCATTTTTTTCTAATATGTGACATTTATACTGTTACTAAAAATCCATAAATCAAAGCGTCACTAAACACAATACATGCTTTCATATTAAAAACACGAAGCCCAATGCAAATAAAATTTATTTTGATGGGAGGGACTATAGGGGTAGTTTCAAGTAACCCTCCAATTGTAGATTAAAATGTCAGATTAAATCTTAAGCTGATCAAGGATGAGAAAAATCTGTCTACAGAAATGTTTTTAATTGTTGAACACTTTGTTTCCAACCTGTCTTATAATTAAGAAATATTTAATACATACTTTACATTAATAAAAGAGAATAAGTACTTGAATTTTTAAAACCAGCGTTGGACAAAATTTGGGATTTTCGAGAAATATAAATAAATAACGTCAGCAGTTTACCGGGTTAGGGCTCACTTGTATTTAACAGGGTCCAAGAGGGTCCCCCCCCCCCACCTGCATTTAATGTTTAATCAAGAAATTATCAAATATTAAATAATCATAACTAATAACCTTCGAATAAAATAAATGAGTTAATGATACAAAATATCAATATGTCAAAGTATAATGGTATTACAAGCTCTATGAAAACATAAGAAAACCTAGAAATTATTTGTAAGTAATCCTTTGTATGGATAATTAAATGGATCAAAATAAACATTTACAAAATAGTTTTATTTTATTTATTTATTCAACAACAATTTTAGAATGTAATAATTATTTATGAAACTATAGTGAATTATTACTCACTTCATCGTGAATTTCATAATGAACTTGCTATAAAGTAATTATCGTGCTATAATGTTAAATTAGCTGTACATTATGGCACATGTGCTATAAAGTTTTGATTGGTTCCCGGATTTTCTCCAAAAATTTAGGATATTTCCAAAATATTTCTTTCAATTGAAATGAAAATAAAATTGAAATCAACTTTATATTTTGACTTCTGTTTTTTTCAAAGCTTATTTGATCTAGAAACATTCATTGAAATAAGACAAATTCACAAACGTTTCATAAAAATACCAATAACACTATTATTTTGGTACGACGTGCTATAAAGTTTTGGACTTAAATTTTCTTTATATCTCGAAGGTTCTCGTTTGTTTAGATTATATTTTATCCCTCGCTAAAGCTCGGGACAAAATTAAATCTAAATTAAATCTCTCGATAAAGAAAAAAATTCTGTCCAAAAACTTAATTTTAATTACTCTAAAATTTTGTCGATCGTCTTTTGAGATAAAATTTCGATTTTTTCACAAAAACTTCGCAACTTATAAGTAACTTATCATCCCTCTGTTGGAGAAGACATGGGTTGGTGATAACTGAAGAACATTACTCGCCTATCCAATAAATGAACAAGATGTATGAATCTTGTTAAGTTACTAACTATGTAAATAAACATATGTTTACTCAAAACAATTCTTGGCAAGGTTCATAACAATACTTTGAATAAACACTTCTTTTCCAGGGAGAAAAGTTTCAAACTGTTAACAGGCTTGAAAATTGATAATTTAGTAAGATAGGAATTCCTGTTCACACAAAACTTAAAGTTATCATTTTTGATACAGGGTTTCAAGTTTCTATGACTGTGTTCCCTATGAGGCGGTGCCATTTAATTGTCTCACTGTGCCATTTAATTGTCTTACTGTGCCATTTAATTTTAATTGTCTCACTGTGCCATTTAATTGTCTTACTGTGCCATTTAATTGTCTTACTGTGCCATTTAATTGTCTCACTGTGCCATGCCTAATTGCCTAGCCTATGTTAATGTCGTACTATACTTTTTATTATCTTACTTGACCTTTTTTTACCTTTTAATTATCTTACTTTACCATTTAGATGTCTTCCTGTACCATACTTACTTTATCAACGTGTGTAAATTTTACGACGATGTACATTTCTCATGAACATACATATCCTGTTAAACCCAGCCCTAGCAACACGTTAACTAAAAAGTTTATTTTCTTACGTAGTGTAGTTGTCTAGTTGTCTAGTTGTCTGTTTGTCTAGTTGTTTATTTGTCTAGTTGTATATTTATCTAGTTGTTCAATTGTCTAGTTGTTTAATTGTCTCGTTGTCTAGTTGTCAAGTTTTCTAGTTGTCTAGTTGTCTAGTGTTCTAGTTTTCTAATTTTCTAGTTGTCTAAATGTCTAGTTGTCTAGTTATCTTGTTGTCTTGTTGTCTAGTTTTCTATTGTTCTAGTTGTCTAATTGTCTTGTTGTCTAGTTTTCTATTGTTCTAGTTGTCTAGTTATCTAGTAGTCTAATTGTCTAGTTGGCTAGTTGTCTAGTTGTCTAGTTGACTAGTTTTCTAGTTTTCTTTTTTGGCTGGTTGTCTAGATGTCTACTTTTCTAGTTGTCTAGTTGTCTATTTGTCTAATAGTGGTCTAGTTGTCCTGTTGTATAGTTATTTAGTTATCTAGTTGTCTAGTTCCCTAGTTGTTTAGTTGTCTAGTTGTCTAGTTGTCTAGTTGTCTAGTTGTTTAGTTGTCTAGTTGTTTAGTTGACTAGTTGACTAGTTGACTAGTTGACTAGTTTTCTAGTTGTCTAATTGTCTAGTTGTCTAGTTGACTAGTTTTTTAGTTGTATAATTGTCTAGTTGACTAGTTTTCTAGTTGTCTAATCGTGTAATTGTCTAGTTGACTAGGTTTCTAGTTGTCTAATTGTCTAATTGACTAGTTGACTAGTTGTCTAGTTGTCTAGTTGTCTAGTTGTCTATTTATCTAGTTGTCTAGTTGTCTAGTTTTCTAATTGTCTTTTTGTCTAGTTGTCTATTTGTTTAGTTGTCTATTTGTCTAGTTGTCTATTTGTATATTTGTCTAGCTGTCTAGTTGTCTATTTGTCTAGTTGTCTATTTGTCTAGTTGTCTATTTGTCTAGTTGCCTAGTTGTCTAGTTGTATATTTGTCTAGCTGTCTAGTTGTCTATTTGTCTATTTGTCTAGTTGTCTATTTGTCTAGATGTCTAGTTTTCTAGTTGTCTAGTTGTCTACCTAGGATCTGGAGGATGGGTGAAGTGAGGATGGGGGAGGGGGGGAGGGAGCCTCCAGGTTCCTCTAGTGTATAAGAGGATGGTCCCATGAGAGGATCTATATGAACCTGAGTGTTAAATCAAGGATTGGTAAATATCCTTCTCTTCAATCAATCTAATTAAACAATAATTAATCATTATATTAATATTGACTAAACATGTTTTATTAAATATAAGTGAAATACCAAGGTGAGAAAAGTGAACTGTATTTTAGCAATATTTCAGAGAGAGAAATCCCGGCTAAAATTAATCAGAGATGAACCCAACCCCTTCAGGCACATATTCTTGATAAACCCTTGATTCAAGTATATAACACGTGATATAGATATCTATATTCTTATCCTTCATGTTACCCTGTGAATAGAGAAGTGTTCAACCACGTAGGATTGTAGATTAAGAAGCAGATTTATGCATTGTACTTGATGCATGCTGGAATTAGGTGGGAATTAAGGTTAAAAACTTCCAATATCTGCATCACGCAGTGCGCATGCTTAAATTCAAATAAATATTTAAAATCATGGTAAATTAGGCTTTAACGAACCAAATAAGGAATACATTGGAATGTTTGAGGCACTATATCTGGTTGAACGTAAAAAAAAATATTAAAACTTTGAAATATTTCAAAAGTCCTTACGAAAGGTTTCATTTTCATGCCCATATTTCGTATTTTATGGCATATTTACTATTTATACTTTAGTGTACTGTAAAAGATGGGATTTAAAGCCATACTTTGCATAAGACAAGAAGGCTTGGATCCATCCGAAAACCAGAGTTTTTTCTTTACAACAAATTACCAGAAATATTCTTCCACATTTTTCCAAAATACTTTTTTCGCCATTTGCTTCATTTGTATCATTTGCAGAATCATTTTCTTCGATATGCTAGTTTTGCATTAAGATTCTACACTTCTTGTTTTATTAATGGAAGCAAAATGTTTGTTTTCTAAACAAGAAAGCGCAAATCTAACATGCAATTTATTTCTTTGCAATAGTTTTCCCATCCTGTCGGTTCCACACATTAACATTAACTTGTTAAAAGTTGATTACAGTTTGTTCTGTTGGTCTGTGTACGACACCAAATCTTTTTTGTCGACTTTCTTCCAGAAATAACTAAATGATTAAGTACTGCTTAAGCTTAATATTTTTATGGTGGTACCAACACCAAGTGTCTGTTGTTTATTTTTACTTTTTTGTTTTTAAATCAGAATTTACTCGTCGTAAGATATCTTCAAGTTTGTGGTGAAAGCACAAATCCACTAAACTATCTACTAAACTATCCACTAAACTATCCACTAAACTATCCACAAAACTATCCACTAAACTATCCATAAAATCATCCACTAAACTATCCACAAAACTATCCACTAAACTATCCATTTAACAATCCACAAAACTATCCATAAAATTATCCACTGAACTATCCACTAAACTATCCACTAAACTATCCATTTAACAATCCACGACACTATCCATAAAATTATCCACTAAACTATCCACTAAACTATACATAAAATTATCCACTAAACTATCCACTAAACTATTCACTAAACTATCCATTAAACAATCCACTAAACTATCCATAAAATCATCCACTAAACTATCCACAAAACTATCCACTAAACTATTCATTTAACAATCCACAAAACTATCCATAAAATTATCCACTGAACTATCCACTAAAATATCCACTAAACTATCCTTTAAACAATCCACTAAACTATCCATAAAATTATCCCCTGAACTATCCACTAAACTATCCACTAAAATATTCACTAAACTATCTACAAAACTTTCCGCTAAACTATCCACTAAACTATCCACTAAACTATCCACTAAACTATTTACTAAACTATCCTTTAAACTATCCACTAAACCATCCATTAAATTATCCACTAAACTATCTACTGAACTATCCACTGAACGATTTACTAAACTATCCACTAAACTATCTACTAAATTATCTACAAAACTATCCACTAAACTATCCACTAAACTATTCACTAAACTATTTTATAAACTATCACTAAACTATCTACTAAACTATCTAAAAAACTATCTGCTAAACTATCCAATAAACTATCTACTAACTATCAACTAGACTCAACTAAAATCTACTAGATTATCCACTTTAGAAGAATTTTAGAAAAATTTTAGTTTGTCATTTTTCGTATTACTGCAATCTATTTATAAATTTAGCCTGTCTGTCTGTCTGTTTGTATCCAATAAACGTCAAAACGGCTGAACCTATCGGGCCCAAATTTTGTGTGGGACCTCACGTGACCCAAAGAAATATCTATTTATGATCAAAATTAAAAAAAATTTTGTGTTTAAAAGTTTTTTATTTTTGTAAAATTTTGAAAATGCGCGAAAAAAATATTATGAAATCCGCAAACTTTTTGTTTGTTTTTGTATTATACTGTACAAAGAGAAGATGCTCACAGATAAAGCCACATTTAAAAGTTGAAATAAAGGATGGACGCTAAGAGCCTAAAAGCATAATAAAACTAAATTTTGCTTTAGATAGATTTTCCATCCGAATGAATCCATTTTTTTAATGAAAACAGCTATTCTAATCCTTCGTTGGGAAACTAATTATAAAGAATTATAGAAGAATGAAATTTTGAATTAATCCTTCTAAACCCTAAGCATTATTTTACGCAGTTAAATGTTTTAAAACTATGAGTACCAGCGGAATTAAATCTATTAAAAAACTGAAATGTATACATGTAACACTCTCCGCTAAATCCCACTATTTCTTCGGCCAGTGTTTAGGGTGGTAAAAGTGTAATTATCCCGCGGTGAATCGGACATGCCACTCTTTTAATAAATTGCGTTTACAGTCCCTTTAAGTATCATCCCCCAGCAGCAAAACTACTAAATACGACATATTTAGTAGATTATCATATTTATTAGAATGGATTAGAAATTGATCAAGTTCGTGAATTATTCAAGTAAACGCTGAACACACTTTTTTATTCGATTAACAGTGTAGGAAATGAAGAATTAGAGTAGGGGGCTAACATGCCAATTCTGTTAGGGTTTTACTTCCTTTTTTAAGTTGGACTTTTTATCAACTTTTGAAACTAAACTAACCAAATTTTACCACTTCAACATGTCCTTTAGGCCTAGAATAGTTTAGCATTTTTGCCAAAACCCCCAAAATTTTGGCATGAATTATATAAATTTTTTTGTTTATTTCAAGAGAAGAAAATATTTCTTGGTTTTTAAAGAAATTTTCCGAAACACCCGATAAAATTATTTTTGTTTTTATAATTATGATTATTAGAATATCTGTCAGTGGTGAAATGGTTTGTAATGTTAATATTCCATGTGTATTGATTAAAAGGGGAGAGTTTCAAAATAGGTAAACAAACTCTCCAGGAGAGTTTCAAAATAAGGAACAACCCCTTTAGAAGAGTTTCAAAATAGGCAAACATATCCCATTAGGAGAGTTTCAAAATAGGTAAACATATCACATTAGGATAGTTTCAAAATAGGCAAAAACTCTCTTTAGGAGAGTTTCAAAATAGGTAACAACCCCTTTATGGAGAGTTTCAAAATAGGTAAAAAATCTTTTTTATGGGGAGTTTCAAAATAGGTAACAACCCCTCTATGGAGAGTTTTAAAATAGGCAAACAATCCCTTTAGGAGAGTTTTAAAAGCAACAAACTGCCCGGGCTACCACGCANGTTAAAATTTGAATATGAAATATAAATGAAATGTGATTGTGATAAGTAAATATAGATTAATTTTAATTAAAGCTTAGTTTCATTTATAATAATAAGCTAATTATATAATGCACCGATGTTTATATTTATTTTATATTTAAAATAGAACAAATTATACTTTTAATACCTGAATACCTTATTTTAATATTAATTAATAGACAAATAATCCACGTAAAAATGTATTCTCTAAATTTTTGTATTTCCTGTATTCACAGTATCCCCTGTATCCCATGTACGTATCCCTCTGTATTCCCTGTATACCATGTATTCCCTGTATCCCCTGTATTCCCTGTATTCCCTGTATCCCCTGTATCCCCTTTATCCCCTGTATCCCTTGTATCCCCTGTATTTCCTGTATCCCCTGTATCCCCTGTATCCCCTGTATCCCCTGTATCCATGTATCCATGTATACATCAATCCCCTGTATCCCCTGTATTCCCTGTATACCATGTATTCCCTGTATCCCCTGTATTCCCTGTATCCCCTGTATCCCCTGCATCCATTTATCCCCTGTATCCCCTGTATCCCCTGTATCCCCTGTATTCCCTGTATCCCCTGTATCCCCTGTATCCCCTGTATTCCCTGTATTCCCTGTATCCCCTGTATCCCCTGTATCCCCTGTATCCCCTGTATCCATGTATCCCTGTATCCCCTGTATCCCCTGTATTCCCTGTATCCCCTGTATCTCTGAATCCCTGTATCCCCTGCATCCCGCAGTATCCCGGTATAAACACATAACAATAAAGATAAAAATCTGTATGAAGCATAACACAAGAAATTATTTTCTGTCTGCAGTATTTTTTCAAATCCAAATAATTTCGAGATTTTCTTCAAAATATAATATATAAAAATGCTTTTTTAGCGCATTTTTCTAATGAAATTATCTAAACTAACCCAGCAGATTCATATTTTTCAACATCTAAGGGTTCCCAATATTAAATTGAATGTCAGATAAAATTCTAAACTAAATATTTGCGGTTTCTTTGATAACGTTGAACATTTCTTTCTCATAGATGTATTGGGTAGAGCCACGATCAAACAGCAAATCAGAATAAGAAACTCCAGACTGGGATTTGGGAATATCTAAATATTATTTTGACAATTTAAAATCTTGTATTTATGTATATTATGTATATACATAAATATTTATATATATATATACATGTATATATTTATATATATATATATTCCCAAGGGAAGAGGCTGGATTATTCTATTTAATTATATTATTTTCAAAACTTCACAGACTAAGGAGGGGGAAGAGGAGGCGGGGAGGGAGGAGGGGGGAGGGCTCATAATTAAAATTACCCACCAACTCTCACAAAAAGATATTTCAAGAATTTTCAAATGTGAAAAATCAATGTTAAAAATGTTGCCTGTTCCAAGACAATGTTTTTTTAAAAATATGAGTTTTTAATAAAATGATGAAGCGTAAATCTTAAAGTATTTTTCTGTTCTTTTCAAATCTGAGGTTTTCTATCCCAAGATATACGTTAAAGCATAGTTTTTTTAGTCCTAGAAGTTTAAATCCCTGGTGTTATTAGACCTAGGCAAATAAAGACCTACTATTTTTATACAGGATAAAATATCTCAAGTTAGTGATAAAATAACTCCAGCTAGAGATAAAATATCTCCAGGTAGAGATAAAATATCTCCAGCTAGAGATAAAATATCTCAAGTTAGAGATAAAATAACTCCAGCTAGAGATGAAATATCTCCAGCTAGAGATATAATATCTCCAGCTAGAGACAAAATTTCTCATGCTAGAGATAAAATATCTCCAGTTAGAGATAAATTATCTCCAGCTAGAGATAAAATATCTCCTAAGCTTGTTTCTCTCCTATTGCACTGTTAGAGAGGAGAAGACCAGGAATCACCTAATAAATCTTTCTTCCTTGATCTTCATCACACTTCCAGATGTAGCTCGGACTTAGATTTCAGATTTATAGACTCAATATTGTGCAGGAATAAGGAATGATATACACTGTATAAAAGAGAGATAAAGTATAAATAAAGATAGCGCCATGTTTAATAATTCTACACAGAAATTTGTTTATAAACATGGGAATTGAATGAATGATTTTTGATTTTAGTATAATGATAACTAACAAAAAAGCTGTAATCCGTAGAATTTCCGTCTCCTAAAGTTTAGAATTTGTTTGTTTACGTTTTGATTACTTAGTTGTTACTTAGTAAAACAAGAAAATTACAAGATTACAAGACATTACAGACTCTACAATACATGAAATAGACTCATGCAGACATAATACAATATGACCTTTGAAATCAGGTATAACAATGCTAATTGTTGACAAAGAAGATCTTGAAATCGTCTGCCAATTTCCATGTTTATTGGGACAACCTGTAATTCCAGCGAAATATAAATCGTTTTATTCGCTATTTTAAGCAGTTGATTTTTGATTCATGTTTATATTTGAAAACATTTTTTATAATTTTCTGAATAATTATGTATCCGGTTTCTTTGGCTCTCAAGAGCGTGGAAAGCCACATCACACCATTTGTTCGTGCGCAACAAAACTACATTTGGTTTGAAAAATAAAATGATATTAGCAAAGAACGGAAAATATGTATACCCAGGGGCGTATATAAGGGTTTTCTAGATGGGGTGGGTAAAATTCGAATATACATTTTAACATTAATAATAATTTAATCCTGAGAGGAAAAAGATGCTACTTTTTAAAATGTCCATATTATTAATCTTTAGGAAAAGCTACTCTGCAAAACTTTGAAATAGTTTTGTCTTTAGGTTATTCTAAATTCTAGTTCCGTACAGACTGCTATTTTCGTAAAATTTTCTTGTCATCATGTCCCGTTTCATGTACTACTGACTGAGGGAGTTGAGGCGAACGGGCTTACAGCGAAATGCCGCAAAAACTTCTTTTTCATTAGTAAACAAAGCTATGATAGTTTCTGGTATATATATATATTCATTGGAGATATTCCCCTTTCACAACATAGTCTTGCTCACTTGTCTTAATCAATCCCCCCTCGCCCCCCCCCCTTTAATCGTGTACGCCCCACTGGTTTGTTCCCAATCTATTGACAATAAACACGGTGTTGATGTTACACCACGTTATAATCGTCTAACAATATATTCTGTAAACAAACATTGGATCAGGATTAGTTTACACTCAGGGAAATAAACTTTTGTTAAAATCAGTTCTAGACTTTATCTACCAAGGAACTACCCTAGGAACGCTGAACTAAAATATAGGTAAAACTGGGCTTATAGGGCGCTCCGCACCCATCTTCTATTTCAACTTTTAAGTGTGGGTTTATTTATGAGCATCTTCTCTTTGTACAGTATAAAACAAAAACAAAACAAAGTTTGCGGATTTCATAATATTTTTTTGCGTTTTTAAAAAATTTTGGGGTCATGTGAGGTCTCGCAAGAAATTTGGGCCCGAACGGTTCAGCCGTTTTGACGTTTATTGGATACACTCTGAGTCCGAAACTTAAGAATGAGTATTGTAATATAACCCTTTCGGAAACCCGGTTTCATGAAAAGGGTTAGGCAGTTTTGTTAAGATTTGTTAAGATAAGTTTTGTAGATACCAATATTTGCAGGGGCGTATTCAGGAATTTTTCCAGGGTAGGGGGCTTAAACTTTTTTCTTTACGGGGGGGGGGGGTGGCTCAGCACCCGTTGGGGCCTGAAATCCTTATATTTCACTGGTCCAGGGGGGGGGGCTGAGCCCCCATAGCCCTCCCCTGAATGCTCCTCTGAATATTTGTATCAAGAAATATTATTTTATCTGGTATCCTTACTTTGTTTTTGTTTTGTTTTCGTATTTGTTAAATTAAAATCTACGCAAACGTAAATACCCGAAAAGGAAACTCAGAAGTTTCGTTAAGCGATACTCTTTTAAATTTTCGGCTCTGGGAGCTAGACTAGACATCCCCCCACCCCCCACCCCCAACACAGGAATGATGTTTTGCACCTGGTTTCCTTGTTTTGATCTCCTCCCACTGCAGTACACAGATGAAGAATCAGATGATCAGAGAAGGCCCTGAGAAGGCTGATCTAGCCGCAGCGCTTGGATATCCAAGCCTTCTTAGCTAACCAACCATGTATTATCGCACTCTAACTAGTGATGTTGGTTTTATTATCTTCTCTTACATGGAAACTGTGCACAGACTATTTAACATAAAATCAACAAAGTTCAACCTTTGAACCAATAATTCAACAAACCAACAATCCAAACAAACATTAAACTTTAACTGCATTCAAGTAATGAATAATTTATTATAATGAAAGAAACTTCAATTGGAATTCTTGTTTGCTCAAAATGTTCCGAAGTTAGATTTTAAACGTTCATTCAAAATAAATAAACATTTTTATTTTCCCGAGTATTTACATAAACATTAAATATTCCTTTCAAACTGCATTTGTATTATGTTTGATACTAAAGACATTGAGAAACATACAGGGCTACTCATTTTACAGATATTAGTATATTACATTCTTTGACATGACTAGTCTGTATCCTGGGGTAGATTCTACTAGACATGACTATTCTGTATCCTGGGGTAGATTCTACTAGACAGGACTAGTCTGTATCCTGGGGTAGAATCTACTAGACAGGACTAGTCTGTATCCTGGGGTAGATTCTACTAGACAGGACTAGTCTGTATTCTGGTGTAGATTCTACTAGACAGGACTAGTCTGTATCCTAGGGTAGAATCTACTAGACAGGACTAGTCTGTATCCTAGGGTAGAATCTACTAGACAGGACTAGTCTGTATCCTAGGGTAGAATCTACTAGACAGGACTAGTCTGTATCCTAGGGTAGAATCTACTAGACAGGACTAGTCTGTATCCTGGGATAGAATCTACTATACAGTTCTAGTTTGTGTCCTAGGGTAGAATCCACTATACAGGACTAGTCTGTATCTTGGGGTAGAATCTACTAGAAAGGACTACTCTGTATCCTGGGATAGAATCTACTATACAGGACTAGTCTGTGTCCTAGGGTAGAATCTACTAGACAGGACTAGTCTGTATCCAAGGGTAGAATCTATTTGATTTATAGTTTTCATCAGTTCTACAGAAAGAGTGTTTGACCCTAGCTGTATAATATATGAGAGGTGAAGACTGAGCACTGTTTGACCAACAAACTGATTTATTTTGCTCTCTCTTCAGTAATTGAATCCTTTAAGCCTGAAATCTTGACGTCAACCTAACCTTATTTTGAGCATCCCTGACACGAGGGAGGACTCAATCACCCCCCCCCCTTCCCCAGGCCTCCCACATTTCCCATCCCACCTCTACTTAATATGCCTTAACTCTTTCTATTATTCCTACTTTTCAATATCATGAATACAAAATAAACATTAAATACTTATAAAGAAACTGAACCCTCAAATTTCTTTACAATATTTCTAGGTAACCTGATGTCGCAACTTCTAGTATTTCAAACTTTCATGTTAAACTAAATAGTTTTTTCTGCAGTTTCAATTCTGTTCTGCAGTTTCAATTCTGTTCTGCAGTTTCAATTCTGTTCTGCAGTTCAAATCTGTTCTGCAGTTTCAATTCTGTTCTGCAGTTTCAATTCTGTTCTGCAGTTTCAATTCCTTGACCTGGAATTGTACAGTGACAACTTTAGGCAGGTTCGGAGAGTTGAATCTTTATTATACTGCACCATATTATTCCGTAAACAATACTGTATCTCGTTAACAATACTTTATCTCCCGTTAACAATACTTTATCTCTCGCCTCCCGTACATTTGAAGAACCATTCTTTATCTCCCGTAAAACACTACTGGTTCTACTGGTTCTTCTGGTTCTACTGGTTCTACTGGTTCTACTGGTTCTACTGGTTCTACTGGTACTACTGGTTCTACTGGTTCTACTGGTTCTACTGGTTCTACTGGGTGTCATTTTTCTTTCTTCAAAACTCCGTAATATCATCCATGCCAGCTAATTTCACAATCAAACTAAATTTGATCAAATGTTAGACATATTGTTAGACATAGAGAATAGAATATATAGAGAGGAATTTACTAGAAAAAAGTGTAAAACGGCCATTTTGTTGTACTGTTTCCATACTTCAGGTGTACTTCACATATTTATGCTATATAACCTGTTGGGCCCTAGAATATCATTATATAGAAAATCTAAATTATTGTTAAAAGAAAACCAAATTATGAAATAGGCTAGTTTCATAATTGACCAATGATCATTTCACATAGACTCTATGCCTTCCACTTTACAAACGATGATTTTCTGTTATAACTATAAATCAAATGATGTTTTTATTCACCTAATTCATTATAACGTTTATTTACAGTTTAAAAAATTCGAAATTGAAATGCATGTATAGTCTAGGGAACATACTGTATTTATGTACTCTACTGCATATAATTTGTGAGCATTTACATGGTTTGTACACTTTGAACTCCCTTTCAGGCTGAAAGGGACTGAAAAAATTCATACCGAGAGATTCTTTTAATTCCTCTCTATATATTCTATTCTCTATGATGTTAGACCATCAACTCCATTTATAGATTTCTCTCGGATCCCGTTTACATTCCTTATCTCAGCCTAGATATGTCATCATGTAGACTCAAACTGTATCTGTTTATTCACGTTTTTAAGAGTTTGTATAGTTATAATTTACTTTCCAACTAACCAGTATCTTTTTCCAGAGCAGCTTTGGAACAAATTTCATGGCGAATTTGTTTTGAAATTTTTAAAAAGTTTTATATCGGCTATTTCAGGGGTTTTAATATTTTTTCTTGTTTGCTATTTCAAGACTTTTTATGTTTTTTCTACTGAGTCATGTAGGCCGTAGCCTTGTGAAAAAGCAAAAAAAATGTGCTGTGTCAACCGACCTAAATCACCCTCCAGGAGAAGACTGATCACATCGAAATTAAAATCTGATGAATGTAGTCCATTCGGAATGAATTTACAAAATAAAGATATTTAAAGAACACTCCTAGTCCAAATTTTCGTTTTTTAATTGGAATCCTGAAGAAAAATCTCAATTTTTTCTTTGTTGCAGGAGTCCTGAGTTTTTTTTCTACAAAAAACCAATGTGAATCGATCAAAGCATAGGGTCATTAACCCCTCTGCGAATTTTTTGATGAATTTAATCACATTACATGTAAACAATTTTTTAATTAAAGGCTAAACATGTACTGGAGCATAGTTTGTCTAGTTAAGTATTGATTGTTTTTCAAAATTATATTTAATATTTTTGACATTTACTGTTGTTAGAATCATTATCTTTTTAATGCATTAAAAAAATCAATGCAAATGTAAAGAGTTCTAGGCACATGCAATAATAAGTCAGAAATGTTTTGTAAATATTTAATAAATTAAAACCGCTACTTTTTTGCAAACACTCATCTATGCAAATTAATATCAATATTTTAAATAAAATCAACATCTTGTTGGATTGAAAATCATGATTTAACGTATATATATATTAAAGAAATAGATTACTTGCATCAAACAAACATCTGTTAATCCATAGTCAGCTAAAATTAAGGATATATGTTTTAATGATACCGTTGTGAATCTAACATGTCAGTCCAAAAATGAAGGTTAACTTGATACGCCTTGAGTCCCTTTAAGATGGTAAGAAACGCCTTGAGTCCCTTTAAGATTGTAAGAAACGCCTCGAGTCCCTTTAAGATTGTAGGAAACGCCTTGAGTCCCTTTAAGATTGTAAGAAACGCCTTGAGTCCCTTTAAAATTGTAAGAAACGCCTCGATTCCCTTTAAGATTGTAAGAAACGCCTTTAGTCCCTTTAAGATTGTAAGAAACGCCTCGAGCTCTTTAAGATTGTAAGAAACGCCTTAAGTCCCTTTAAGATTGTAAGAAACGCCTCTAGTCCCTTTAAGATTGTAAGAAACGCCTTGAGTCCCTTTAAGATTGTAAGAAACGCCTTGAGTCGCTTTAAGATTGTAAGAAACGCCTCGAGTCCCTTTAAGATTGTAGGAAACGCCTTGAGTCCCTTTAAGATTGTAAGAAGCGCCTCGAGTCCCTTTAAGTTGGTAAGAAACGCCTCGAGTCCCTTTAAGATTGGAAGAAACGCCTTCAGTCCCTTTAAGATTGTAAGAAACGCCTTGAGTCCCTTTAAGATTGTAAGAAACGCATGATGGAACGCAGGGAGGTGAGCAACATTAATATCAGACTGCAAACACTAGAAAGAAGAAGCCTGTTGAATTTATGCGACATTTCTGCTGCAACTTTGGGACCTCCTATCTCATTTTGTTTTGATTTAAGGCACAAGAATGAGAAGAAAAATTTTATCCGGTACATATCAGAAATATAAAAAATTGTATCAGGTTCCATATCAGAAATATAAAAATTGTATCCGGTTACTTATCAGAAATATAAAAATTGTATCCGGTTACTTATCAGAAATATAAAACATTTTATCCGGTTACTTATCAGAAATATAAAACATTTTATCCGGTTACATATCAAAAATATAAAACATTTTTTCCGGTTACATATGAGAAATATAAAAAATTGTATCAGGTTGAGGTTCCATATCAGAAATATAAAAAATAGTATCAGGTTCCATATCAGAAATATAAAACATTTTATCCGGTTCCATATCAGAAATATAAAAAATTGTATCAGGTTCCATATCAGAAATATAAAACATTTCTGTTCTTTTCAATACCAGGAGTTTGTATTGAAAATATACAAGATTTCAAGCTTACTAACTTTAGCTTAACAAAATAAAGTAATCATACATAAATGTTCTCCCGGAAAATACGCCTTTTTGCCATATGTAGCTGTTTCTATTCGTTGGATTTCTATAGGGTTTGACTTCATAAATAGTCACCTATTATACAACTCAACGTTATCAAAACAATATGAATTATAAAAAAGGTTTCTCATCATTAAAAATTCAACAATTTATATTTTTAAACTTGTTTTATAAGTTATAACTCTACCTTTTTCACATTTTGAAATATGTTCTAAAATAAATCTGAGTGCAATGATTTATTTTTGCTTTTAATACTTGTATAAAGCTAGTTGTTGCATTAATCATTGTACACACAGCAGGGGGCAAAAAAATTTGTTTCTTTAGCAAATATTTACAAAAAATATTCTTATTTTTTATCATTTTTAATTTTTATTATTCATACTTTTTAAAGATTGAAATGTGTTTATCTCTCGCACTTTTATGTTCTAGTTTTTTGTACAGCCTTTACACATTTCTTTTATAGAAACTGTAGACCTAATTTTAGGTAAACCTCCATTTTTTAGAATGGCATTTCTGATTAACAAAGGTACCCCTTTCACAAGAAATGGGCATCGTATTTGAGAATTGAGAACAAATGTTTTTTTAAAAGAACAATTTTTTTGTGAACGATGGTGTTGCTTAGAAAATAAACAAAAGATTGACAAACGACTTGGATCGTTCAGGGAAATAAAGAAAGAAAAAAAGATGTAGTTTTTTTAAAACAAAAGAAAAACAAAAATTTACGATTGAAAATCGTTATAACGATCTTGATCGTTTATGAACGATTTCTAAATCGTTCCATTATTTTCATTAAACGAATAATTTTTTGAACAAACTTTTGAAAGAAAAACATTTTCGAACTACGTAGAAGCTTTTCGGTTCTTGAAAAATAATTAAAAGTTTTTTTTCAAAATAAAATTCACCTCATAAGCACAAAGTTATTAAAAGCCTTTATGTGGATTAAATATGGATATCTCCTTTATCCTTGAACAGTTAAACGTTTACAGGGTACCGTGTCAATCGTGTATGCCAATCTACAAATAGAGGGTCACTTTAAAGTACGTTCACAATCCCTTTAAAGCAAAAAATGTGGAACATTGACGTATGAACTTAGTTCAATGATATTTACCATAACGACCATTTTATTTATCTACAGATTCAATTTCTCAAGCTTTAAACTTTCTGATTCCAGATTTACCAAATCAATTTTAAAACTTTGCTTTAAGAGATGGTTTACTTTAGAACGGCTCTGTGAACCCAGAATATTTTACTTAACCCTATAAAGGCTGAGGGGTCTGAATCTATGTAAAGCCTGGGGGCAGGGGGGGCGCTTGGCCCCCCCCCCCCCCCATTTAAAAGGCCCGCCCCCCAATTAAAAGGCCTTAGAGAATAGGTATTAGGTATAGAGTTGAAATGCATGTTCATAGCCCAATTTTAATGGCCAGCTCTAAAAAAATTAGACCGACAACTTTATTAGTTTGGGTGCTAGGGAGGGTAAAAAAATGCCTAAAAAAGGGTCAAAAACATGAAAAAAATATTTTTTTTGTTTTAAACAAATATCAAAGTGTGACACATGTTTCCACAAGTATTTTTCAGGGACTTTTCAAAATTATAGTTTTTAGATCTGTAGCTTTAGTCACAAAAAAGAAACGGGCTATTTTAGACTTTCTTTTAGAGACCGGACTTTTTGTCAGCCTGGTATCCTACCCTTTAAACTAAAAAAATGTTTTTTTTTACAAAAAATACTTTAAATGAATATTCAATTAAAGTCACAAAATTTTACGGTGATAGTGTCAAAAATAAGAGTGCTAGGACAAAAAACTACAGGGGCGGGGCGCCAAACCCACCCCCCCCCCCCAGCATGTTTAGGGTTAACAGGGATAACGTATAATGAAAAATTATTTTCAAAGGATGATCTGGAATTACTTCAAAGCGAATATTGTTGACAGCAAACTTCATTTATTACCTATGACTGCAGATTTAAAAATAAACCATTGGGAAAAATTGCAGAAAGTATCGGTTCAATCTTTTAAGCTTCTCAACTCAATAACATTAAATAGTTTCACTAGGAAAATTTTGAAACTAGTTAAAAAAATGTGCTAAATACAAATTTACAAAAAAAAATAAAAATCGACTATTTTGTTTCTAAGTTGCTTTCTTGAATTTTTTGTTTCTAATTTTAAACTTAAATTCGATAATTCGTCTAATAAGTCTATTAAACATTCCAATAGATATTTCATTATTTGTTATAGTTATACAGTTGTAACCAAGTGCTTTAGGTTTTTTTTTCGTTTTCTATAAAAAAACTTTTGAGTTGAAAATCCCGGAAGAAAACAGTCATCCATGTTTTTACACTGAAAACTCGAGAAGTACACGCTCTCACACAAAAATCTATTTAGCCAATTACTCCGTTCAAACTTAAAGGGAGTAAATTAGTTGTTTAGATACAGGTTGAGAAAATAAAAATTAAATCTTATCATTGATTAATAAGTAATCTTATTCAGTTATTGGTTTCTGTAATGTCTCAGTGTTCAAAACCATTTTCTGTAGATTTCCTGGAATTTTTAAGACGACATTTGAAGAACTTTAAGAAGTATGCGAACAAAATAAAGAACAAGAAAATCAATATAATGATGAAAAGAAACAATTTATTCTAACATTGATTTATTGACAAATTTTTAATGAAAAATATGTTCCTAAACATGTTAGAGAAATATGTTCTACTTTTTATTCCTCTTAGATATCCTGTGATCAAGTATTTAAAAGTTTCCAATGTTAAAATTGAGATTACACAATGTAGATCAGCGCTATATCACACACAAATTTTAACCTCTAGTTGGAATAAAAAAGATTTTTAAACAAATATTTAGTACCATCAAAGGGATTCGTCTAAATGAGGGCATAAAACTTATTACAAAACAATAGAATTATAGGATTTATCTTAATTTCAAAGTAAGGTTCATCCGGACTAAAATATTATTAGATTCCGAAGTACATTCTAGTGCACAATGAAGTGTTTCTAATGATACGTTTAGAAGAAAATTGCACTTTTCAAAAACGCTGTACCTTCTAATTATGGTGAGAGTTACTTTAGAAGGTAAATTAAACTACATTTACAACATTTTGCTTCTATAATTGTAATATATCCCAGCTGGAAGATATTAGAAGGGAAATTAAACTACATTTACAACATTTTGCTTCTATAATTGTAATATATCCCAGTTTTAATATATTTCCAATATCTTCCATTTCAAATAACGGGGAGGAAAGCATTTTAACTATTAATATACAAGGTACTGATCACGAAATGATTTATGAAAATCTAAATTTGGCTTCAATTTCAATACTTTCACACGCTTTAACTATAAATCTACTTTGCTTGGATGTCTGTAAGTCTGTTTGTCCGTTAGTATCCAATAAACGTCAAAACGGCTGAACCGAATTTTGATTGGGACCTCACATTGAAAAAAATTGTCTGAAATTTTTTTTATTTTTCATAAATATTTTGAAATCCATGAATAAATTGTAATTTTTTTAAATTTTGTTTTATCAAAATCGAAATAGAAGATGCCCTGATAGCCTGGTAACATATAACCGAGATAAAAATGAGGTTTAAAAAAATCGTAATCCAATACTTATAATACAATACATAAACATTATTTAATCTATATTCACATTAATTAAAAATATAAAAATTTCCAAAAAGCGGTTCAGTGAGGAAGAGGAATGTTTTTTTTTCATACATTTCTACATTTAACTCCAGAACATCAATTATATGATTACATGGAGCTCTTTTAAAATGTTTCCGCATATATCATATAGCTATACATTGATTTTTACAATTACTGAGATTTAGGTATAATAAAGGATGAACACGAAAAAAATCTGTCTTGAGTTTGACTTAGATTATGTTTTGTAGAACAAATACTGAAAAGATTTCGTACAGTCGTCAGTGAATTATCATTCTTTGCAGGTAACCCTTTACTTCATTTTGTGTTAATTTGAAACTGTGTTATCAAATTAGTGAAATTGAAAAATAGCTGAGAAATCAGATATACAACGTGTTTTGATGCTGTCAAAAAAGTGAAAATATAATTATGTTAAATGTTTTATATTTAATTACTAAAAAATTAGGATGATGAGCCAAAATATTGATTTTAGGTATATATAAACACTTTCTTGAATGAATTGTGGATTTCTATAATTGTTTAGCGCATTTTCTGTTGTTTTAGTAAACACTGGTGACAAGAAGTAAACATATATGCACACTGGGGAGTCTAAACACACAAGAAATCTATATATAAATTTGGCGTGTTTGTCAGGGTGTCAGTATCCAAAAAACGTCGAAACGCTGAACCGATCGAGACCAATTTGCTGTGGCAAATCACCCCAGGAAAGGTTTCAATATAAAAATCCGCGAGAACAGAGAAAAAATGATTACCTGAAGAGAAACAGCAAAATGTTAATTCTCTTAGTAAAAAAGGAGGCGCAGGCTGATAATTATGAATTATTTAAAAGGATTCTTTTGCATTAGGTATAAATAAATTGGCGCCTACAGTTTTGAGGAAGAATGGATGAATTATAAGAATATACAAACTTCTTGTACAGGGTGTAGAATTATGTAGAAAATAAATAATGGTTACGTTAAACATGGATGAATAAGAATGAAAAATATTAGTGCCCAAATTCCTCCATAGGCGACCTGGGTACTAAATATGAAATGTCGAGGTATTATTGAATACCAATATCAATATCCTTTTCATGTAATTCTTCAATTCGATATTCCTAGACTCCTATATCTAGTTTGGGCAAGGTCACGCTGGAAAATATTTTCTAAAATTGTTGAATGTCGGCTCAACTCAGCTGTACTTTTTTTCTTTCTTTTTTTATCTCTCCAATCTTCTCCTAACAATGGCTAAAGATTTTTCGTGTTTTTCATTCATTGTTTTCTCAGATATTCAAAATGACATTTAAGTAAGAAAAAAACATGATATCTATACATAAAATCTAAAAACCTCGCTTTGTCTGGAAGCTAAACTCTCTCTCTAAAAGGTTAACACATTCAACTAAGATTTTTTTAACCCCAGCTAAAAACTACTGAAGTCCATATGTGGTAAATCTGTATAGGGGGTCATGATCGGATATACGCGAAAATATAGATATAACTTCAAGAAATGTAACGTAGTTTCTTGATAATTAATGATAATTAAAGTTTAAATGAATCTGACTTTATTGCAGGAATCTTTTATAATAAAAAGGTAAAAATAAACCTTAAATGCGCATTAAAAAGTGCAGTGCTTATCTGGATGGGATTAGATAGTTTTGTAACGGAAGTGGGGGGGAGGGGGGAGGGGGGTATTTTATGACAAAATTCTGAATTTACATATCTATATAATATGTATCTGTAATCATAAACTCAGAATTCAATACAATGAATTTAAATTCGGAAATCGGAAAAATGCCTGGGTGGAATATTGGAAGGAAGAGATAGAAAAAAGATGGCGGTTAGATTATAAAATATTCTCCTGCAGCTTTGACTTTGAACCAAATGTACCTTTATGCTAATATTTTATGTAGCCTTATATGAAGAACTTAATCCTTTAAACTGTTGGTTTTCATATTTAATAGATAATTAAAGTTTTTCAGAAGATGTATATGTTAAAGAAACTGTATTTGTAATCTTTGGTAAACTTCCTTTTAAAAAGAGGGCCATGTATAATTTACAACGGTACCCTATAAACCTTTATTTAGTTAATAATGTGAAAGATAATTCTCACCCATTGTTTTTACAGGAAAAATGCGCAATTCACTTTTGTGGAGAAACTACAAGGTGACCAAAAAAACAGGGATGAGTGTTTTAAAGCCTCAATAATCTTTTAAAATTACTCAATTTAAATTTTAGATTGGGTCATTTGATTAAAATTTTGTGGTTTGATGCTTCCATTTGGCGTAAAACTGTTCAGAATATTCCGAAACCTATCTGTTTACTTTATTAATTTGTATTATATACTTTACATCTACATATATTGCAAAATATATAGAAAACATCATTACTAAGAAATTATAATAAAGAATACTTAATTATGTTACTCTAATGTTTATATTTCAATATTTCATAAAGAGGTCCCAATTTAATGTCATGCAAAGCTGTTCCAACCATGGGGACAGGATTGCTGCAACCTCTCGTTTTATAGGTTTCTCTTGATAAAGTTCTGGAATCTGGGTTTAGAACTACGTTTACTTTTTCCTTATTACTGAAACTTAGAATATTTAAAGAATCCTATTTAAATGTACCAATTTTTTATTAACTGCAGAGGAAGCAATTTCTGAATATGTTTCAGAATCTAAATATATTTGGTTCCAATTTAAACCTGATTTGATATAAATATATATTTATAAATATACATTGACAATTATTGTATATTATTTGACTCTAAAAGGCTGAGTAATTAAATTACAGTTTGTAAATTTTGATGATAAAAATATGAAAATCAATTTGAAAATTCAAATTCAAAATTACGTACACAAAAATAAAAAAACTATAAAAACTATAATTTTGAAACTATACATAGCATGCAAATAAAAGTCGTTCAATGTAAAACTGGAGACGCTACGATCGTTCAAAGCTAGCTTGTGGTATAAAAACGAGTATTAAATATCAGGGAATTTTTGAAAGTTTGAAGCCTTGATCTGTGACAGTATGTTAGTTTCTGATATCTAATTGGAGGTATAGGTTGCTTGCCAAGATAAACTAAGTTTGCCTTTATCTATGAAAACAATCAACCTCTACCAACAAAATACCTGGATCAACTTTATCCAATACTTCTCACAGTATTAAACCTAAACTTTTGTATTGAAACTTTCCTGATCCCCCAACTTTACCACTATTCTTATTCTACTATTCTAGTTCTATCCAAGTATTCTACTATTCTTATTCTACTATTCTAGTTCTATCCTAGTATTCTATTATTCTTATTCTACTATTCTAGTTTTATCCTAATATTACTATTCTTATTCTACTGTTCTAGTTCTATCCTAATATTACTATTCTTATTCTACTATTCTAATTCTATCCCAGTATTCTGCTATTCTTATTCTACTATTCTAGTTTTATCCTAGTATTCTTATTCTACTATTCTAGTTTTATCCTAGTATTCTTATTCTACTATTCTAGTTTTATCTTTGTATTCTTATTCTACTATTCTAGTTCTACCCTAGACTTCTACACATTCCACTATTCTAGTTCTATCTTAGTATTCTACACATTCTAATATTCTAGTTCTATCCTAGTATTCTTATTCAACTATTCTAGTTCTATCCTAGTATTCTTATTCTACTATTCTAGTTCTACCCTAGATTTCTACACATTCTACTGTTCTAGTTCTATTCTAGTATTCTTATTCTACTATTCTAGTTCTATCCTAGTATTTTTATTCTACTATTCTAGTTCTATCCTAATATTCTTATTCTACTATTCTAGTTTTATCCAAGTATTCTTATTCTACTATTCTAGTTTTATCCTAGTATTCTTATTCTACTATTCTAGTTTTATACTAGTATTCTTATTCTACTTTTCTAGTTCCATCCTAGTATTCTTATTCATTCTACTATTCTAGTTTTATTCTATTGTTCTACTATTCTAGTATTCTACTCTCCTAGTATTTTTATTCTACTTTTCTAGTTCTATCCTATAGTTTTCTACACATTCTAGTTCTATCCTAGTATTCTACTCTCCTACTATTCAATTCCCCTAGTATTCTTATTCATTCTACTATTCCTATATTCTACTATTCTAGTATTCTACTCTCCTAGTATTCTTATTCTACTATTCTAATTCTATCCTAGTATTCTTATCCTACTATTCTAGTTCTAGCCTCCAGTTTTCTACACATTCTAGTTCTATCCAAGTATTCTACTAGTCTAGTTCTATCCTAGTATTCTACTATTCTAGTTCTATCTTAGTATTCTACTATTCTAGTTCTATCCTAGTATTCTACTATCAAAGTTCTATTGTAGTTAACTCATACTCCATAACAAGTTATCGAAACGTATCTATCCAGGTACAATCCTTCCGCTATCAGAGTCAAAAAGGACACAACCCACCTGGCTCTAAATGCCACACAGGGACACAAGCATAGCTATCCAACAGCTATTAGTTCAACCATGGTTGAACTAATGACTTTTGGATAGCTATGCCGAGTCCATTAGCAAATGATCCAATCAGAGTTCAGACATGTGTTTAGTCCATTCTGAATCAATAGAAATTGCATGGCGGTGACATTTATCTTTCTGTCTAGCTCGTTATCCTATAAGAGATAAATCCTGATAACGGCGCTACAACAGTAAATGGAAATATTTATTGCTACTGAAACTAAAGTGACCAGGACACAACCCACCTGGCTTTAAATGCCACACAGGGACACAAACCTAGTTTTTCAACAAGCTATATATCGATCCCAAATTATAGTGATGATACAACAGGGACACAAGCCTAGCTATCAAACAAACCATGTATCGATCCCAAATGATGTGGACGATCCACTCTAAATGTCTCACAGGGACAAGCCTTGCTTATCAAACAAGCTATTTTTCGATCCCAAATGATGGGGATGATCAGCCTAGCTGATCATCTAGCTGATCATCAAGCTATATATCAATCCCAAATGATGGGGAAGATCCGACCTGCGTAGTTATAAACAAGCTAGATATCGATCCTAAATTAACAGGGACGATCCTCCCTGCTTATAAAAAAACAGGGTTTCAGGTTTAATATCCTAGTATTCTACTATTCTAGTTCTTGTTTTCAATTATTTTAGTGTTCTTTTTCTTATACTTTGTACGTCCTATTCTTTTTACCAAGATTTTCTAGTATAACTACGATATCAACGTATTTTTTTTAAATCTTGCAATAATAGTAAAAAATTACATGTTTCTTTTGATATCTTCAAAAAATTATAATTAGATAATCTTATGTTTCCAATTCCTGTTGCTGCACTTCTATTGTTTTTGTTTTGTCTAACACTGTTATTGTTTCATCTAGCAAGAGAAACAGGTTTTACTGTACACATTGGCATTTATACATCGTCCTGAACAGTACATTTAATACATTGACACCATCCTATCAGAGCCAGAAACTTAAGATAGAGCATCATTGAACCCCATTATCGGAAACCCTGTTCCATGAATGGGGAAAGGCAGTTTTGTAGATACTAATATTTTGTTAAGAAATATTATTTATGTGGTTTCTTTAACTAATTCTTGTTTTGTTTTCTTATTTTTGAAAATAAAATCTACGCAAATCTATCGACCCAAAAAGGAAACTCGGCAGTTTCGTTCAAAGATCTTCTCTTAAATTTTCGGCTCCGAGTAACCCTGAGCCCAAAACTTAAGACAGGGTATCGTTATTAAAACCAGTTCTAAAACCCGGGTTTTATGAACGGGGTTAGGGAGTTTTGTGAAAATAAATATTTTTGTTATGAAATATTATATAATTCAGTTTGTTTCTAGTCTCCATTTTTTTCGAATCTCTTAAAACAAAATCTACACAAGTGTTAAGACCCCAAAAAGGAAACTCAGGAGTTTCGTTCAACGATACTCTTTTAAATTTCAGGCTCTGTATTGAAACCTCTTTAAGTATAAATTGTACAGTATGTATACAATACAGATTGTAACTCTCTTATCTCGTACACAGTCTAAAGAAAGGTAATAATGCAAAGAAAGTTAATTGCAGTAGTTGGATATACTCTGCATACATATTTGAAACCAGTTCTCTCTGGGCGGAATTTGTAAACAAGAATAGATGCATTAGTGTTCGTTTAGTATCCGAGGAGGTTAAAAGCATTACTTTTTAATAATTTTGATAATTCACATAATAGTTTCCTATGACCAGAATATTTCATTGATTTTTTATGTGCAAGATGGATCCCATGTTAGGCTTCGATGTCCGTCTCGCGTTGACATCCCCGCCCAGAGACAGTACACTGCAGTACAAAAGACGCGTACATCTCTGAAATAACTTTCCTTGCATTATAACCTTGGTCTAAAGACTGCAGAACGGGACAGTACACCAAATCATCTTTATTTCGCAAGATTATTGTTTTAGAAATCTTAAATTGACAGTTTTGTTTTTACTAGTCTTACTTATTCAAATATTAACTTATGAAAATATTAACTTATTCAAATATTAACTTATGAAAATATTAACTTATGAAAATATTAGCTTATGAAAATATTAACTTATGAAAATATCAGCATATGAAAATATCAACATATGAAAATATTAACTTATTTAAATATTAACTAATGAAAATATTATTCTTTGAAAGTATCAACTTATGAAAATATTAACTTTTGAAAATATCAGCATATGAAAATATCAACTTATGAAAATATTAACTTATCTAGATATTAACTAATGAAAATATTATTCTATGAAAGTATCAACTTATTCGAATATTAACTTATTCGAATATTAACTTATTCAAATATCAACTTATTCAAATATTAACTTATTCAAATAAAAACTTATGAAAATATTAACTCATGAAAATACTTACTTATTAAAACAGTAACTTATGAAAATATTTAAACAGCCACAACAAAATTGCATCTAAATTGAAGCAATAAAATTGTAAAAACAAAACAAAAATTACATTTTGACAGGTTGTTAAAAAAAAGTACAGAAAACAAACTCCCCAGAGTTCCAGTAATCTATCCCCCCCTGTGACTATTTTATTCATTACTTCTCCAGGAAATAAGGTTTACCATCAATAACATTGATTAACAGTCAATTTACAGCACTAAATCTAACTTTTATTATTGTATGTAATTTGTACATAATGTACAAAACATAATAATAATAACAGTCAATTTACAGCACTAAATCTGACTTTTATTATTGTATGTAATTTGTACATAATGTACAAAACATAATGTACATGTGTTGATGCATGTTATTCAAAATGATGATTTTGCATTTAATTTAGTTTCCTTTTTGGCCAATAAAGTGATAATGGAGAAATATAGAATTTTACAAAAATCTTAGAAAGTGTTGTACACCAAGTGCATACAGTTGCTGTTAAGATTTCAAAAATATATATTTTTAAAAATCCATTTTACTGTAAACACACCATGATGGGAGATAATGTTTAAGATGAGTCAAGGTAAACAAAGTAAATAAAGTAGGTGCTTGGTAAATACCACTTACATACGCAAACAAATAATACAAAGAACAGTTTTATATCTAGATACTTTTGCGTAGAAAAAAAACGACATGTTTTTGATCTTACACTAAACTTTAAAAAATAAAATTAGCAAGAATAGTTAAATTAAATTTTGACAAAATAAATTAAAACAATATTGTTATATTTCAAGAGAAGCACTTACAGCACTTACATTTTAAATATTTTTTCTTCTTCATTATGGTTAATTGTGTAATGGAAAGTTATATGATATGTATTAAAAAATAAACAATATTCTTCTGTAAAATTTTTGATCAAAGGAATTGAGTTTTTGCCACAAACTCAATTTCAACCCTTATTTTTGCAACCTAATTGTGTTAACCTTAGATAAACCAAATTAAAACTAGTCGATCTAACATAATTCATGTTCTACAAAATCCGGTTGCAAATATATAAGATATTGTTGCAAAAATGGTTGCAACTCTCAATTCTTTTATAAATTGAAATTTAACGTCAAAATTTTCAGATATAGCATTTTGGGGTGACTTTACATATACCTTTTATTGCTGGAAACAGTTATCAACATTAAAAGCAAAAACATTGCATCAATGGATATGCACAATTCACATTTTTTTATGTATGTATTTAAAGTATACACATCGGGTTGCAAGGATATAGGGATTAGAAAATCAGAGTTTGTGGCAAAAACTTAAATCCTTAGATGGATTGATGTTTAATATATTCTCTAACGGGCTCGGAAACTTCAAGACAATACAGACAAAACTTGCATTTCTGACTAGCTCAGGGAAATAGCGTAGTCTAGGAAAAAGCATCTTTTTAACAATTTAAAACTTTCTTTGTAAATTAAAGATATTGTCTATATTTGGCGCAATAACACCCCAACTTCTACAAAGAACACACATACTTTATTACTTTCATTAATAAGATGTCAGTTGCAGACGGTTTCAACATTTTCTTCCAAATCTCAACAGTTGATCATTTATCAACCGGTGTAAACCCGATGCAGAAATAAAGGGGTTTAAGAAATTTCATTTAAATTGAACTGCCTTTCTCCGGGGAGCTACAGGATAATATTTCTTTCTTGAAAATTGTTTTGTGACAGAGATGGATTAACATGGAGGAAGAAGAACACAGTCTTTGATAAAAATATTTATTAACTTTATTATAACATGATTTAAAAACTTAAAAAGTATGCCATTACTAACTATAGTTCCTTAGCGTCATATTATCGAACATTTATTGATAACCTTTGAATGATAAGGCATATCTATTTTCTAACAACAATCAGAACGATGTTTGACCATGGATTTAAAATGTTATGTTGCATTCATGAACCAGAATAGGTATAATTATAAAACTATTTGAAAAATAATCTTTTTGTGTGTTAACCCTATCCCTGCTGGGGTACTTGAAAACCAGGATACGCTGGGGGGGGGTCAATTTGACCCCCCTCTCTAAATCCCATGTTTTATGTCCAAATATGACAAATGATACATCATTAGAAAGCTCTTGTGCTCTACTTTTAGAATCTGCAAAAAAATTTGCAAATTTGCGAAAATTGAATTTTTTATCACAAAATCCAGTTATATAGTAAAAATGTTTGCAAAAAAAAATTTGTCCAAAAAATGAAAAATTATACATTTTTAAAAAGCCCTTGACCATGCCATTTCAATATGCAAAAATCTTTGCAAAATTCTAAATAACCTGATTTTTAATCAAGAAAAACTAAAAATGTGCAAATTTCCTTTGACAGGTTGTTTGCAAAAAATTTGAAATTTTTTTTTCGCAAAACTTTTGCAATCCGTTTCCTTATGTCATAGGCTTTCCAAAAAGCTAAATTTTATCAAAATCTGACAAGTGAAAGTGGGTCAAAACAAAGATTTAGTTTGTTACAGGCAAAAGCAGTCATTCAGGCAGTGTGCCTGAGGACTCAGGCAGTTAGTATTAAAGCCCGGTTTTAGGCCTAAAGGGAGGGCTTTGGGTATGTAAGAAAAGTCAGAAAATTTCAACAGCCTCAGACCAATACTTTTTGAGTTATGTAAAAAAAACTACAGGGGGGGGGGGTCAAATTGACCCCCCCCCCAGCAGGAATAGGGTTAACATTTCTTTTTTTAAATTGTTTGAATGTAGTGAATGCCGAACTGTTAAAACTTCGTCCCAAACTGTATCAATCCAGGTACAACCTGTCCGACATCTAAGTCGACCATGACAAGATCCACACGGATACAATTCTGTGAACTATCAACAGCCACTACCACTGGGTGGCATCTTCATTTGGGATTATTTCCCATTCACATTCTCCAACTTCTCGCACCATTTAAATTCTTCCTTCAGGTTTCCATAATGTTCAGGAGCACTCTCGATAAACTTTAGTATTCTTTCTTCAATATTAGCTTTGTCTTTTATAACAAGGACACCATTACTCTACACTGTAATCAAAGTGGAGTTCTGATTCTGGCTAATGTATTTTGGATGTATATGTTACAAATTAAATTTTTTAGATGTAATTATAATTCCTTCTTGGTTATCTATAGCACATGATTCAAGGCAAACCTGTTATGCATTACAGCACAGTTAGAAATAGTCACAATCTAAGATATACGTCATTATATATCACATGATTAAGCTAACCATGCTACGTATTAATTTAAAACGCAGTTCAAATGAATAATGTGTTTTTTTTACGTAGAAAGGAGTTGAGTCTTTGCCACAAACTTGAATATTCCAGTCCCTTTATCTTTGCAACCTGGCGGTGTAAACCTTTGATATTTCAAACTTAGATTACATGATCTAATAGAGTTTATAGTTTGAAATATCTAAGGTCTACGACATTGGGTTGCAGAGATAGAGGTATTAAAATATCAAAGTTTTTGGGGAAAACTCATTTCATTATTCCTTTACAAACATTGATCAATTTACAACGTACTGCAATTGTAATTTACAACGTACTGCAAATTTACAGAATATTGTATTACCCGATATTCATTACATATATTGCTATTTACGAAACAAAAAGGTTTTTGTAATTTATTTTTTGTGTTGGATACGCATAATTCCGATATCCACAGTAGGCACTTCTAATTTGGATACGCATAATTCCGATATCCACAGTAGACACTTCTAATTTGGATACGCATAATTCCGATATCCACAGTAGGCACTTCTAATTTGGATACAACGGGGTTAGGGAGTTTTGTGAAAATAAATATTTTTGTTATGAAATATTATATAATTCAGTTTGTTTATAGTCTCCATTTTTTTCGAATCTCTTAAAACAAAATCTACACAAGTGTTAAGACCCCAAAAAGGAAACTCAGGAGTTTCGTTNACACTTCTAATTTGGATACGCATAATTCCGATATCCACAGTAGACACTTCTAATTTGGATGCGCATAATTCCGATATCCACAGTAGACACTTCTAATTTGGATACGCATAATTCTGATATCCACAGTAGACACTTCCAATTTGAGAATCAACGCTCAATTTCATCATCCTTTAAAGCCTAATATTTTTCAAATTACCCGCGATGTAAAGTTGTTATGCATAAACGTGATGAATTTGATTAAAACTGGAATTAATTCTTCCAAATTGTTAAACTTATATAACCTAATTATATATATAATCTCCGTAATTATAAAGTTAACCTTTCATCTATCTGTAAAATTATCTTAAACAATAAACAGTTTTGTTCACAATCATTGTATATTTTTATTTTAGATGGGCCGGGAGGGGGGGGGGGGG